>NC_092174.1:36304309-36426809 GCF_045791955.1 Oncorhynchus clarkii lewisi
TACTGACTTCCTAGAACACTCTGTCCTCCCTCCTTTCTCTCCTCCGTCCTTTCTCTCTCTCTCCTCCATCCTTTCTTTCTTCTCCCTCTGTCCTTTCCCCTCTCTCCACCCTCCTTTCCCCTCTCTCCTCCCTCCTTTTCCCTCTTTCCTCCCTCTGTCCTTTCCACTCTCTCCTCCCTAATTTCTCTCTCCTCCCTCCTCCCTCTCTCCTCCCTCCTTTCTCTCTCCTCCCTCCCTCCTTTCTCCTCCCTCTGTTCTCTCTCCTCCTTCCCTCAATTCTCTCTCCTTCTTTTTTTCTCTCTATCCTCCCTACTTTCTCTCTCCTTACATCCCTTCTTCCTACGTCTGTCCTTCCCACTTCTCCTCCCTCCCTCCTTTCTCCTCCCTCCTCCCTCCTTTCTCTTTCCTCCCTCCTTTCTCTCTCTCCTCCCTCCTTTCTCTCGCTCCTCCCTCATTTTCTCCCCCTCCTCCACATGCTTGTGTTAAACCATCAATCTCTCTCTCTCTCCATTTCTCCCCTTGGGTGGGTAAATAAATCGTCACCTCCCTGCTGTGCCCTGAGACCAGAGAGAGACATCAGTATTCTCTGTCTGCCAATGCAGAGGCTAAGCATTTCACATCCTTTACTCTGTTCTTTCCTATTTCCATTCCTCATCCCACCTTCCTCTCTCTTTTTCCAGTGTTCTCAATCATTTTCTCTGTTTCTGTTAAACAGTGCATTCAGAAAGTATTCAGACCCCTTCCCTTTTTCCACATTTTGTTACGTTACAGCCTTATTCTAAAATGGATTAAATACATTTTTCCCTCATCAATGGTTGGACATGGTTTAGAAAGGCACACACCTGTCTACATAAGGCCCCACAGTTGACAGAGCATGCCAAAGTAAAAACCAAGCCATGAGGTCGAAGGAGACAGGATTGTGTCGAGGCACAGATCTGGGGAAGTGCACCAAACACCTTTCTGTAGCATTGAAGGTCCCCAATAACACAGTGACCTCCATCATTATTAAATTAAAGCAGTTTGGAACCACCAAGACTCTTCCTAGAGCTGGCCGCCTGGCAACACTGAGCAATCAGGAGAGAAGGACCTTGGTCAGGGAGGTGACCAAATCAAATCAAATTGTATTGGTCACATACACATGGTTAGCAGATGTGAGTGTAGTGAAATGCTTGTGCTTCTACTTCCGACAGTGCAGTAATCTCTAACAAGTAATCTAACAATTCCCCAACAACTACCTAATACACACAAATCTAACAAGTAATCTAACAATTCCCCAACAACTACCTAATACACACAAATCTAACAAGTAATCTAACAATTTCCCAACAACTACCTAATACACACCAATCTAAAGGGGTGAATGAGAATATGTACATATAAGTATATAGATGAACGATGGCCGAGCGGCATAGGCAAGGTGCAATAGATGGTATAAAATACAGTATATACATGTGATATGAGTAATGTAAGATATGTAAACATTATTAAAGTGGCATTATTTAAAGTGGCATTATTTAAAGTGGCATTGATTAAAGTGACTAGTGATCCATTTATTAAAGTGTCCAGTGATTGTGTCTCAATGTAGGCAGCATCACTGAGTTAGTGATTTCTGTTTAGCAGTCTGATGGCCTTGAGATATAAACTGTTTTTCAATCTCTCGGTCCCAGCTTTAATGCAGCTGTACTGACCTCGCCTTCTGGATGATAGCGGGATGAACAGGCAGTGGCTCGGGTGGTTGTTGTCCTTGATTATCTTTTTTGTCTTCCTGTGACATCGGGTGCTATTGGTGTCATGGAGGGCAGGTAGTTTGCCCCCTCTGTTGCGCCTTCTTCACCATGCTGTCTGTGTGGGTGGACCATTTCAGTTTGTCTGTGATGTGTACGCCCAGGAACTTTCCACCTTCTTCACTGCTGTCTCTTCGATGTGGATAGGGGGGTGCTCCCTCTGCTGTTTCATCAACTCCTTTTTTTTGTTGACGTTGAGTGAGAGGTTGTTTTCCTGACACCATACCCCGAGGGTCTCGTCGTTGGTGATCAAGCCCACTACTATTGTGTCGTCTGCAAACTTGATGATTGAGTTGGAGGCGTGCATGGCCACACAGTCGTGGGTGAACAGGGAGTACAGCAGAGGGCTGAGCACACACCCTTATGGGACCCCAGTGTTGAGGATCAGCGAAGTGGAGATGTTGTTTTCAACCTTCATCACCTGGGGGCGGCCTGTCAGAAAGTCCAGCACCCAGTGGTCACTCTGACAGAGCTCCAAAGTTCCTCTGTGGAGATGGGAGAACCTTCCAGAAGGACAACCATCTCTGCAGCACTCCACCAATCGGCATTTATGGTAGAGTGGCCAGACAAAAGGCGCATGACAGCCCGCTTGGAGTTTGCCAAAAGGCACCTAAAGGCACCATCCGTACGGTGAAGCATGGTGGTGGCAGCATCATGCTATGGGGATGTTTTTCAACAGCAGGGACTGGGAGACTAGTCATGATCGGAAAGCTGAACGGAACAAAGTACAGAGAGATCCTTGATGAAAACCTGCTCTAGAGCGCTCAGGACCTAGGGCGAAGGTTCACCTTCAAAAAGGACAATGACCCTAAGCACACAGCCAAAACATTGCAGGAGTGGCTTCAGGACAAGTCTCTGAATGTCCTTGAGTGGCCCAGCCAGAGCCCAGACTTGAACCTGATCAAATATCTCTGGAGAGACCTGAAAATAGCTGTGCAGCAACACTCCCATCCAACCTGACAGAGCTTTAGAGGATCTGCAGAGAAGAATGGGAGAAACACCCCAAATACAGGTGTGCCAAGCTTGTAGCGTCATACCCAATAAGTTTTTTTTATATGTTTGCAATAATTTCTTAAAAACAGTTTTTGCTTTGTCATTATGGGTTACTGTGTGTAGATTGATGAGAAACATTTTTTAAAATACATTTTAGATTAAGGCGGTAACGTAACAAGAAGTGGAGAAAGTCAAGGGGTCTGAATTCTTTCCGAATGCACTGTATACCCCTCTACATCTATGTTCAATCGCTCTCTCTCTTTCTTTTCCACCTTTTCACTCCATCATGGCATAGCTCAGCAGCTCAGCAGCTCAGCAGCTCAGCAGCTCAGCAGCTCAGCAGCTCAGCAGCAGCAATAGCGTGGCCCAGGCAGCCTTCACACTAACTCCACTAAAGGGGTGTGTGTGTCTCTGTGTGTGTGTGTGTGTGTTACAGTTCTGTACTAACAGGGTTATAGGTGGGCTCATTACTTCTGGAGCCAGATGTAATTACTTGACTATTTCATGCTCTCTGGCTGGCACAGAGAGAGAGAGAGAGACAGAGAGAGAGAGACACGGAGAGACAGAGAGAGAGAGAGAGAGAGAGAGAGAGAGAGAGAGAGAGAGAGAGAGAGAGAGAGAGAGAGAGAGAGAGAGAGAGAGAGAGAGAGAGAGAGAGAGAGAGAGAGAGAGACAGAGAGAGAGAGACAGAGAGAGACAGAGAGAGAGAGAGAGAGACAGAGAGAGAGAGAGAGACAGAGAGAGACAGAGAGAGAGAGAGACAGAGAGACAGAGAGAGAAACAGACAGAGAGAGAGAGACAGAGAGAGAGAGAGAGAGAGAGAGAGACAGAGAAATAGAGAGAGAGAGAGACAGAGAGAGAGAGAGAGAGAGAGAGAGAGAAACAGACACAGAGAGAGAGAGAGAAACAGAGAGAGAGAGAGAGAGAGAGAGGGCAAAAGAAGGAGAGAAGGAGGCATGGATAAGAACAGAGGGAAATGCATACTCACACCATGTCCAAAGAGAGAGTCAAATAATAGGGAGATACTGCCAGTCCACTGGCAGGACTCCACTAATTGTGAATATACAGTGTTTGTGTTGTAGTGGAAATTCCAACCAGAAGAAGAGAGACTGTAGATTCTTCAAACAGCAACTTTATTATAAGATTTGCAAAAATGGAGCGATCAACAATCACTCAAATAGTCTAGAGTTAAAAGCCCAATGAACAGAGTTGGCTTTCAGCTTTTATAGAAAGTACAACCTCTTTTGTCTACGTAGCGGTTTAGCAGATGTGTAGAAACAGGGACGGAACATTGTGTGTAAATGTGATTTAGATAGCTGAAGTTGCCGCAATTGTCTGTTCCTTACTGCAAGTTTCCACACAGCTAAATTCCTGTAGATTGTGAAAGCATGACGTCACATACTGCGGTCGCACCCAAACGGCTCTTATCTGTATCCCCAGACTTATGACTAAGTCACACAAGACACGCCTGTATCAGCAAAAAACACTAACATATAACAATGGACAATTCCCGAAGTAAATACAGCATGGCATGTCTAAATAAAATTTCCCACTACAGTGTGTGTGTGTGTGTGTGTGTATGTGTTTGTGTGTGACGGTTCAATGTTTACCAGATGGAGGTCCTGATCTGAGAGGAGAGCAGAGTTGGTCTGGACTTCCTTCTAATGGACATTTCTATCAAAAAGGGAAATGTCTGGCAAAACAATGACTTGATATAAGAATAGGAAAAAAGGTTGCAGATTGTTGGGGAGGATCTTGCATCAACATGTTTGTCTTCCTGTTAGGGGCATTGCAAAGCCGATTTCCAATTAGGCACAACTCTCCTGTTTAGGACCCACAGTCAGACTGACCATATGGTTGTAGGGCTGGCCAGCTTCAGTAATTGGTGTGTATTTTGGGGGTGAATGTAACATTTCTCCAGCCAGACTAACCCCTTGGAAACACACAGGGAACACTCTGATACACAAGACTTGATAGAAGGAGGAGATGAAAACTGACCAGATAGAGAAGGAGAGGAAGGGGAAGAGGGGGGGGGGAGAGAGAGAGTAATGGAGATTGAGAAAGAGAGCGAGAGACAATGATGTGTGATGTAACAGTGCTTCTGGCAGCGAGGAGAAAAAAAACCTGATTGCCACTGTCATAACATATTATGATCACTTACGTCAGGTTACGACAGCTGACCTTAACAAGGTCAGGTTAGGTCATTAGCAGCCACCAATCCAGCCATGGTTAGTATCGCTTCAGCCCCAAATCAACATACGTTTTAACACAGTAAGTCAATATTGTTGCTTTATCACACAAGACAAAACTTAATGGAAGCACTGTATTATCACTAGGTTGTTACTAGACTATTACCATGTTTTAAATCAGGGCTGAGCAGAATATCATCACTGTATTATCACTAGGTTGTTACTAGACTATTACCATGTTTTAAATCAGGGCTGGGCAGAATATCATCACTGTATTATCACTAGGTTGTTACTAGACTATTACCATGTTTTAAATCAGGGCTGAGCAGAATATCATCACTGTATTATCACTAGGTTGTTACTAGACTATTACCATGTTTTAAATCAGGGCTGAGCAGAATATCATCACTGTATTATCACTAGGTTGTTACTAGACTATTACCATGTTTTAAATCAGGGCTGAGCAGAATATCATCACTGTATTATCACTAGGTTGTTACTAGACTATTACCATGTTTTAAATCAGGGCTGAGCAGAATATCATCACTGTATTATCACTAGGTTGTTACTAGTCTATTACCATGTTTTAATTCAGGGCTGAGCAGAATATCATCACTGTATTATCACTAGGTTGTTACTAGACTATTACCATGTTTTAAATCAGGGCTGAGCAGAATATCATCACTGTATTATCACTAGGTTGTTACTAGACTATTACCATGTTTTAAATCAGGGCTGGGCAGAATATCATCACTGTATTATCACTAGGTTGTTACTAGACTATTACCATGTTTTAAATCAGGGCTGAGCAGAATATCATCACTGTATTATCACTAGGTTGTTACTAGACTATTACCATGTTTTAAATCAGGGCTGAGCAGAATATCATCACTGTATTATCACTAGGTTGTTACTAGACTATTACCATGTTTTAAATCAGAGCTGAGCAGAATATCATCACTGTATTATCACTAGGTTGTTACTAGACTATTACCATGTTTTAAATCAGGGCTGAGCAGAATATCATCACTGTATTATCACTAGGTTGTTACTAGACTATTACCATGTTTTAAATCAGGGCTGGGCAGAATATCATCACTGTATTATCACTAGGTTGTTACTAGACTATTACCATGTTTTAAATCAGGGCTGAGCAGAATATCATCACTGTATTATCACTAGGTTGTTACTAGACTATTACCATGTTTTAAATCAGGGCTGAGCAGAATATCATCACTGTATTATCACTAGGTTGTTACTAGACTATTACCATGTTTTAAATCAGGGCTGAGCAGAATATCATCACTGTATTATCACTAGGTTGTTACTAGACTATTACCATGTTTTAAATCAGGGCTGAGCAGAATATCATCACTGTATTATCACTAGGTTGTTACTAGACTATTACCAAGTTTTAAATCAGGGCTGAGCAGAATATCATCACTGTATTATCACTAGGTTGTTACTAGACTATTACCATGTTTTAAATCAGGGCTGGGAAGAATATCATCACTGTATTATCACTAGGTTGTTACTAGACTATTACCATGTTTTAAATCAGGGCTGAGCAGAATATCATCACTGTATTATCACTAGGTTGTTACTAGACTATTACCATGTTTTAAATCAGGGCTGAGCAGAATATCATCACTGTATTATCACTAGGTTGTTACTAGACTATTACCATGTTTTAAATCAGGGCTGAGCAGAATATCATCACTGTATTATCACTAGGTTGTTACTAGACTATTACCATGTTTTAAATCAGGGCTGAGCAGAATATCATCACTGTATTATCACTAGGTTGTTACTAGACTATTACCATGTTTTAAATCAGGGCTGGGCAGAATATCATCACTGTATTATCACTAGGTTGTTACTAGACTATTACCATGTTTTAAATCAGGGCTGAGCAGAATATCATCACTGTATTATCACTAGGTTGTTACTAGACTATTACCATGTTTTAAATCAGGGCTGAGCAGAATATCATCACTGTATTATCACTAGGTTGTTACTAGACTATTACCATGTTTTAAATCAGGGATGAGCAGAATATCATCACTGTATTATCACTAGGTTGTTACTAGACTATTACCATGTTTTAAATCAGGGCTGGGCAGAATATCATCACTGTATTATCACTAGGTTGTTACTAGACTATTACCATGTTTTAAATCAGGGCTGAGCAGAATATCATCACTGTATTATCACTAGGTTGTTACTAGACTATTACCATGTTTTAAATCAGGGCTGAGCAGAATATCATCACTGTATTATCACTAGGTTGTTACTAGACTATTACCATGTTTTAAATCCGGGCTGAGCAGAATATCATCACTGTATTATCACTAGGTTGTTACTAGACTATTACCATGTTTTAAATCAGGGCTGAGCAGAATATCATCACTGTATTATCACTAGGTTGTTACTAGACTATTACCATGTTTTAAATCAGGGCTGAGCAGAATATCATCACTGTATTATCACTAGGTTGTTACTAGACTATTACCATGTTTTAAATCAGGGCTGAGCAGAATATCATCACTGTATTATCACTAGGTTGTTACTAGACTATTACCATGTTTTAAATCAGGGCTGAGCAGAATATCATCACTGTATTATCACTAGGTTGTTACTAGACTATTACCATGTTTTAAATCAGGGCTGAGCAGAATATCATCACTGTATTATCACTAGGTTGTTACTAGACTATTACCATGTTTTAAATCAGGGCTGAGCAGAATATCATCACTGTATTATCACTAGGTTGTTACTAGACTATTACCATGTTTTAAATCAGGGCTGGGCAGAATCTGCAGGAGCAGAATATCATTACGGATTATTTGCAATGATACAAATACAATAATGCTTGCAATTTTAGCCTAAATAATATACTCATCATAATGAGCTGACCCAAAGGAGCACATGGCGTAACACAGCACAACAACATAACAGACAGACAGCAACAACAACCAGACAGACAGACAGCAACAACAACCAAACAGACAGACAGACAGACAGACAGACAGACAGACAGACAGACAGACAGACAGACAGACAGCAACAACAACCAGACAGACAGACAGCGAGAGACAGCTACAACAACCAAACAGACAGACAGCGAGAGACAGCTACAACAACCAAACAGACAGACAGCGAGAGACAGCTACAACAACATAACAGACAGACAGCGAGAGACAGCTACAACAACCAAACAGACAGACAGCGAAAGACAGCTACAACAACCAAACAGACAGACAGAAAGACAGACATACAGCATAACACATCACAACAGCCAAACAGACAGACAGCTACAACAACCAAACAGACAGACAGCGAGAGACAGCTACAACAACCAAACAGACAGACAGCCAGAGACAGATAGACAAGACAGACAGACAGACAGAGACAGACACAAACAGACAGACAGACAGACAGCTACAACAACATAACAGACAGACAGAAAGACAGCTACAACAACATAACAGACAGACAGCTACAACAACAAAACAGACAGACAGCTAGAGACAGCTACAACAACATAACAGACAGACAGCTAGAGACAGCTACAACAACATAACAGACATACAGCTAGAGACAACTACAACAACATAACAGACAGACAGCGAGAGACAGCTACAACAACATAACAGACAGACAGCTAGAGACAGCTACAACAACATAACAGACAGACAGCGTGAGACAGCTACAACAACATAACAGACAGACAGCTAGAGACAGCTACAACAACATAACAGACAGACAGCTAGAGACAGCTACAACAACATAACAGACAGACAGCTAGAGACAGCTACAACAACATAACAGACAGACAGCTAGAGACAGCTACAACAACATAACAGACAGACAGCTAGAGACAGCTACAACAACATAACAGACAGACAGCGTGAGACAGCTACAACAACATAACAGACAGACAGCTAGAGACAGCTACAACAACATAACAGACAGACAGCTAGAGACAGCTACAACAACATAACAGACAGACAGCGAGAGACAGCTACGACAACATAACAGACAGACAGCGAGAGACAGCTACAACAACCAAACAGACAGACAGCGAGAGACAGCTACAACAACATAACAGACAGACAGCGAGAGACAGCTACGACAACATAACAGACAGACAGGTAGAGACAGCTACAACAACATAACAGAGGAAATCCTACAAGCACTATTTTATAGGCTGTAAATCATATTCATAAAGTTGTAGATGAAATGTGGCAGTGTTACAGCCACGGGACATATGTGTTTACACTCAGCATCGTGACATACAGTACACGTACATCATTCCATACATCATCACGACAGCCTGGGAAATCAGCTATGAAATGCTGCTGGCAGTATAGCATAGCATTCATGACAGAGGGTTGAGCTGTGCTGTCTGCAAACTCAACTCTACCAACTCCCCATACAGTAGGCTACCAATTACTTATTTGGTTGGATACAACTACAATTACAGCTACCAATCACTTCTCTGGTTGGATACAACTACAATTACAGCTACCAATCACTTCTCTGGTTGGATACAACTACAATTACAGCTACCAATCACTTCTCTGGTTGGATACAACTACAATTACAGCTACCAATCACTTCTCTGGTTGGATACAACTACAATTACAGCTACCAATCACTTCTCTGGTTGGATACAACTACAATTACAGCTACCAATCACTTCTCTGGTTGGATACAACTACAATTACAGCTACCAATTACTTCTCTGGTTGGATACAACTACAATTACATCTACCAATCACTTCTCTGGTTGGATACAACTACAATTACAGCTACCAATTACTTCTCTGGTTGGATACAACTACAATTACAGCTACCAATTACTTCTCTGGTTGGATACAACTACAATTACAGCTACCAATCACTTCTCTGGTTGGATACACCTACAATTACAGCTACCAATCACTTCTCTGGTTGGATACAACTACAATTACAGCTACCAATTACTTCTCTGGTTGGATACAACTACAATTACAGCTACCAATCACTTCTCTGGTTGGATACAACTACAATTACAGCTACCAATTACTTCTCTGGTTGGATACAACTACAATTACAGCTACCAATTACTTCTCTGGTTGGATACAACTACAATTACAGCTACCAATCACTTCTCTGGTTGGATACAACTACAATTACAGCTACCAATCACTTCTCTGGTTGGATACAACTACAATTACAGCTACCAATTACTTCTCTGGTTGGATACAACTACAATTACATCTACCAATCACTTCTCTGGTTGGATACAACTACAATTACAGCTACCAATTACTTCTCTGGTTGGATACAACTACAATTACAGCTACCAATTACTTCTCTGGTTGGATACAACTACAATTACAGCTACCAATCACTTCTCTGGTTGGATACACCTACAATTACAGCTACCAATCACTTCTCTGGTTGGATACAACTACAATTACAGCTACCAATTACTTCTCTGGTTGGATACAACTACAATTACAGCTACCAATCACTTCTCTGGTTGGATACAACTACAATTACAGCTACCAATTACTTCTCTGGTTGGATACAACTACAATTACAGCTACCAATTACTTCTCTGGTTGGATACAACTACAATTACAGCTACCAATCACTTCTCTGGTTGGATACAACTACAATTACAGCTACCAATTACTTCTCTGGTTGGATACAACTACAATTACAGCTACCAATTACTTCTCTGGTTGGATACAACTACAATTACAGCTACCAATTACTTCTCTGGTTGGATACAACTACAATTACAGCTACCAATTACTTCTCTGGTTGGATACAACTACAATTACAGCTTCAGCTACCAATTCACTGCAGACAATCATCCAATATAACCCACAGGTCTCACACACACTCGCTCACATTCATCCACAGGTAAGCACACACACGCTCACATTCATCCACAGGTAAGCACACACACTCACTCACATTCATCCACAGGTAAACACACACACTCGCTCACATTCATCCACAGGTAAACAATCACACTCGCTCACATTCATCCACAGGTAAACACACACACTCGCTCACATTCATCCACAGGTAAACACACACACTCCTCTTTCTCTCTTGCATCTGTTCTCTCTCTCCTAACCCTGGTGAGAGAGTGTCAGACTGGTCAGGGTAGAGAGCCGCATAATGACACACACACAGTCATCTATTGACCTCAGTATGTTTATGAGTTGGTATGTTTATGTCTGTGTGTATGAGTATGTGCAAATATCTGATTGCATCTGTGTGTGCGTGTGTTTGTGTGTGTGTCACGTTTACACCTTTGTGTATTATGAGTGCGTGTGTGTGTGTGTTTGGCTCATGGTTACTGTCAGTAGAAGTTAACTCACCCCGGACTGAAGCGTGGTCCCTGTTCCCTCCTCATCGGTGCCTGTGTGTGTGTGTGATGTGTGTGTGATGTTTGTTCCGTGTGATGTGTGTGTGTGTTCCCCGACACTGTGTCCCTCTCTTGTCTCTGTCCATATGTTTGAGAAGCTCTACACGTGCCAGTCTTCCTCTCCTCCAATCCTCTGGTCTTCAGATCCCTTTTTCTCTCTCTCTTCGTCAGTGTCCCTCGTTCTCAGCCTCTAGTATCAGCAGCTGTGCCAAACAAGCCACTCATCCCTCCTTCCTTCACTGTCTTCTACGTCTCTCTTCCAGTTTTTTTGCAAAAACACACAGACGGAGGAGGGGCGGGGTGTGGGATCTCCTCCCAAGAGACGGTGCTCCTCAGTGGGGGTGTGTGTTCACCGTCTCCCCTGGAATGGGTCTGGTTCTCTGTCTGTGTGTGAGAGAGAAAGGGAGCTCTGTTGCTGTAGCTGTTGACTCTGCCTCTTTTACAGGGTGCGTCTCTCTCAGTGTCAGCGTCTCACTCGCTCTCGCTCTTTCCCTACTCTTTCTCTCTCCCTTCTCTTTCTCTCGCTCTCTCCCTTCTCTAGCTCTCTCCCTGCTCTTTCTCTCTCTCTCGCTCTATTTCCTTTTCTTTCTTTCTCTCTCTCTCACTCTCTCTTTGCCTCTGTCTCCCAGTCTCTTCTCTCTCAAGCTCTATCCGCCTCTTTCTCTCTGTCTCTCTCTTTTGCTCTCTCCCACTCTCTCTTCATCGCACTCTCTCTATATCTCTCCCTCTTTCTCTGTCTCTCTCTCTCTCTCTCTCTCTCTCTCTCTCTCTCTCTCTGTCTCTCTCTCTCTCTCTCTCTCTCTCTCTCTCTCTCTCTCTCTGTCTCTCTCTCTCTCTCTCTCTCTCTCTCTCTCGCCACTCTCTGTCTAACTGTCTCTGCCTATCGCTGCTGTTGGGCTCAGGGCTAAGGGATCTTCTTGCAAGAGTCAGAACAAATTCGTAACATTGTAATACATAAATGTCAACCAATCACATGTTTGAGGGAGTGAGAGAGAGAGAGACAGAGATACAGAGAGACAGATAGAGACAGAGAGAAAGAGAGAGACAGACACATAGAGAGAGAGAGAGAGAGAGAGACAGAGACAGAGACAGAGACAGATACAGAGGGAGGGAGGGAGGGAGGGAGGGAGGGAGGGAGGGAGGGAGGGAGGGAGGGAGGGAGGGAGGGAGGGAGGGAGGGACAGAAAGACAGAGAGAGAGAGAGAGAGAGAGAGAGAGAGAGAGAGAGAGAGAGAGAGAGAGAGAGAGAGAGAGAGAGAGAGAGAGACAGAGAGAGAGAGAGAGAGACAGAGACACACCTCACTTGCTTTGGCAATGTTAACACATGTTTTCCATGCCAATAAAGCCCTTGAATTGAATTGAATTGAGACACAGAGAGAGAAAGAGAGAGAGAGAGAGAGAGAGAGGGAGGGAGACATAGACACAAAGACAGAGAGAATTCTCTGTGTACAACGTAGAACACCAAATAATGCATGCAGAGCAGAATTAGGTCGATACCCACTAATTATCCAAATCCAGAAAAGAGAGGTTAAATTCTACAATCACCTAAAAGGAAGCGATTCCCAAACCTTCCATAACAAAGCATCACCTACAGAGTGATGAACCTGGAGAAGAGTCCCCAAAGCAAGCTGGCCCAGGAGAGCAGCACAATTAGACCCAACCAAATCATGAGAAAACAAAAAGATAATTATTTGACACATTGGAAAGAATTAACAAAAAAACAGAGCAAACTAGAATGCTATTTGGCCCTAAACAGAGAGTACACAGTGGCAGACTACCTGACCACTGTGACTGACCCAAACTTAAGGAAAGCTTTGACTATGTACAGACTCAGCCTTGCTATTGAGAAAGGCCGCCGTAGGCAGACCTGGCTCTCAAGAGAAGACAGGCTATGTGCACACTGCCCACAAAATGAGGTGGAAAGTAAGCTGCACTTCCTAACCTCCTGCCCAATGTATGACCATATTAGAGACACATATTTCCCTCAGATTACACAGATCCACAAAGAACTCGAAAACAAATCCAATTTTGATAAACTCCCACATCTACTGGGTGAAATACCACAGTGTGCCATCACAGCAGCAAGATGTGTGACCTGTTGCCACAAGAAAAGGACAACCAGTGAAAAACAAACACCACTGTAAATACAACCCATATTTTTGCTTATTTATTTTCCCTTGTGTACTTTAACCATTTGTACATTGTTACAACACTGCATATATATATAATATGACATTTGTAATGTCTTTATTGTTTTGAAACTTCTGTATGTGTAATGTTTACTGTTCATTTTTATTGTTTATTTCACTTTTGTATAGTATCTACCTCACTTGCTTTGGCAATGTCAACATGTTTCCCATGCCAATAAATCCCATTAGAGAGAGAGAGAGAGAGAGAGAGAGAGAGAGAGAGAGAGAGAGAGAGAGAGAGAGAGAGAGAGAGAGAGAGAGAGAGAGAGAGAGAGAGAGAGAGAGAGAGAGAGAGAGAGAGAGAGAGAGAGAGGGAGAGAGAGAGAGAGAGAGAGAGAGAGAGAGAGAGAGAGGGAGAGAGAGAGAATAGGGAAAAGGAATATGTATTGTGGTGTCCTGTCAGAGTGGATCAGATCATCAGGCAGCTGCGTTCAGGCAAAGGGAAGAACATACACATACACACGTACTCCCACACTCCCTGCATGCCCATCACAGTAAAGGAGAAGTCTGCCACACTGACCCAGAGGCCAAGGAGCACCTGCTTCCCCGCTAACACACACACACACACACACAAGTGGCACACACTGTAGCTGACTACTGTAAAGTCACACACACACACTGTAGCTGACTACTGTAAAGTCACACACACACACGCTGTAGCTGACTACTGTAAAGTCACACACACACAAGTCGCACACACTGTAGCTGACTACTGTAAAGTCACACACACACACACTGTAGCTGACTACTGTAAAGTCACACACACACACTGTAGCTGACTACTGTAAAGTCAGACACACACACACTGTAGCTGACTACTGTAAAGTCACACACACACTGTAGCTGACTACTGTAAAGTCACACACACACACTATAGCTGACTACTGTAAAGTCACACACACACTATAGCTGGCTACTGTAAATCACACACACACTTTAGCTGGCTACTGTAAATCACACACACACTTTAGCTGGCTACTGTAAAGTCACACACACTATAGCTGGCTACTGTAAAGTCACACACACACACGCTGTAGCTGGCTACTGTAAAGTCACACACACTAAAGCTGGCTGCTGTAAAATCACACACCATAGATTTCTGCTGTAAAGTCACACACACTATGGCTGGCTACTGTAAAGTCACACACACACTTTAGCTGGCTACTGTACATCACACACACACTTTAGCTGGCTACTGTAAATTCACACACGCTGTAGCTGGCTACTGTAAAGTCACACACACTAAAGCTGGCTGCTGTAAAGTCACACACCATAGATTTATTTTGTAAAGTCACACACACACTAAGGCTGGCTACTGTAAAGTCACACACACACTATAGCTGGCTACTGTAAATTAAACACACACTTTAGCTGGCAACTGTAAAGTCACACACACACTATAGCTGGCTACTGTAAAGTCACACAAACACACACACGCTGTAGCTGGCTACTGTAAACTTTACGTCACACACACTAAAGCTGGCTGCTGTAAAGTCACACACCATAGATTTCTGCTGTAAAGTCACACACACTATGGCTGGCTACTGTAAAGTCACACACGCTGTAGCTGGCTACTGTAAAGTCACACACCATAGATTTCTGCTGTAAAGTCACACACCATAGATTTCTGCTGTAAAGTCACAAACACTATGGCTGGCTACTGTAAAGTTACACACACTATAGTTGGCTACTGTAAAGTCACACACACACACTATAGCTGGCTACTGTAAAGTCACACACACTAAAGCTGTCTGCTGTAAAGTCACACACACACGCTGTAGCTGACTACTGTAAAGTCACACACACACACTATAGCTGGCTGCTGTATAGTCACACACACTGTAGCTGACTACTGTAAAGTCACACACACACTATAGCTGACTACTGTAAAGTCACACACACACTATAGCTGGCTACTGTAAATCACACACACACTTTAGCTGGCTACTGTAAATCACACACACACTTTAGCTGGCTACTGTAAAGTCACACACACTATAGCTGGCTACTGTAAAGTCACACACACACACGCTGTAGCTGGCTACTGTAAAGTCACACACACTAAAGCTGGCTGCTGTAAAGTCACACACCATAGATTTCTGCTGTAAAGTCACACACACTATGGCTGGCTACTGTAAAGTCACACACGCTGTAGCTGGCTACTGTAAACTTTACGTCACACACACTTAAGCTGGCTGCTGTAAAGTCACACACCATAGATTTCTGCTGTAAAGTCACACACACTATGGCTGGCTACTGTAAAGTCACACACGCTGTAGCTGGCTACTGTAAAGTCACACACCACAGATTTCTGCTGTAAAGTCACACACCATAGATTTCTGCTGTAAAGTCACACACACTATGGCTGGCTACTGTAAAGTCACACACGCTGTAGCTGGCTACTGTAAAGTCACACACCATAGATTTCTGCTGTAAAGTCACACACACTATGGCTGGCTACTGTAAAGTTACACACACTATAGTTGGCTACTGTAAAGTCACACACACACTATAGCTGGCTACTGTAAAGTCACACACACTAAAGCTGACTACTGTAAAGTCACACACACACTATAGCTGGCTACTGTAAATCACACACACACTTTAGCTGGCTACTGTAAATCACACACACACTTTAGCTGGCTACTGTAAAGTCACACACACTATAGCTGGCTACTGTAAAGTCACACACACACACGCTGTAGCTGGCTACTGTAAAGTCACACACACTAAAGCTGGCTGCTGTAAAGTCACACACCATAGATTTATGCTGTAAAGTCTCACACCCTATGGCTGGCTACTGTAAAGTCACACACACACTATAGCTGGCTACTGTAAATTACACACACACTTTAGCTGGCTACTGTAAATCACACACACACTTTAGCTGGCTACTGTAAAGTCACACACACTATAGCTGGCTACTGTAAAGTCACACACACACACGCTGTAGCTGGCTACTGTAAAGTCACAAACACTAAAGCTGGCTGCTGTAAAATCACACACCATAGATTTCTGCTGTAAAGTCACACACACTATGGCTGGCTACTGTAAAGTCACACACACACTATAGCTGGCTACTGTACATTACACACACTTTAGCTGGCTACTGTAAATCACACACACACTTTAGCTGGCTACTGTAAAGTCACACACGCTGTAAATTACACACACACTTTAGCTGGCTACTGTAAATCACACACACACACTATAGCTGGCTACTGTAAATCACACACACACTTTAGCTGGCTACTGTAAATCACACACACACTAAAGCTGGCTACTGTAAAGTCACACACACTATAGCTGGCTACTGTAAAGTCACACACACACACGCTGTAGCTGGCTACTGTAAAGTCACACACACTAAAGCTGGCTGCTGTAAAATCACACACCATAGATTTCTGCTGTAAAGTCACACACACTGTAGCTGACTACTGTAAAGTCACACACACACTATAGCTGACTACTGTAAAGTCACACACACACACTTTAGCTGGCTACTGTAAAGTCACACACACACAAGTCGCACACACTGTAGCTGACTACTGTAAAGTCACACACACACACACTGTAGCTGACAACTGTAAAGTCACACACACACACTGTAGCTGACTACTGTAAAGTCACACACACACACAAGTCGCACACACTATAGCTGACTACTGTAAAGTCACACACACACACTGTAGCTGACTACTGTAAAGTCACACACAAACACTGTAGCTGACTACTGTAAAGTCACACACACACGCTGTAGCTGACTACTGTAAAGTCACACACACACTATAGCTGGCTACTGTAAATCACACACACACTTTAGCCTGCTACTGTAAATCACACACGCACTTTAGCTGGCTACTGTAAAGTCACACACACTATAGCTGGCTACTGTAAAGTCACACACACACACGCTGTAGCTGGCTGCTGTATAGTCACACACACTGTAGCTGACTACTGTAAAGTCACACACACACTATAGCTGACTACTGTAAAGTCACACACACACTATAGCTGGCTACTGTAAATCACACACACACTTTAGCTGGCTACTGTAAATCACACACACTATAGCTGGCTACTGTAAATTCACACACACACACGCTGTAGCTGGCTGCTGTATAGTCACACACACTGTAGCTGACTACTGTAAAGTCACACACACACTATAGCTGACTACTGTAAAGTCACACACACTATAGCTGGCTACTGTAAAGTCACACACACACACGCTGTAGCTGAATACTGTAAAGTCACACACACTAAAGCTGGCTGCTGTAAAATCACACACCATAGATTTCTGCTGTAAAGTCACACACACCATGGCTGGCTACTGTAATGTCACACACACACTATAGCTGGCTACTGTAAATTACACACACACTTTAGCTGGCTACTGTAAATCACACACACACTTTAGCTGGCTACTGTAAAGTCACACACGCTGTAGCTGGCTACTGTAAAGTCACACACACTAAAGCTGGCTGCTGTAAAGTCACACACCATAGATTTCTGCTGTAAAGTCACACACACACTAAGGCTGGCTACTGTAAAGTCACACACACACTATAGCTGGCTACTGTAAAGTCACACACACACACACACGCTGTAGCTGGCTACTGTAAACTTTACGTCACACACACTAAAGCTGGCTGCTGTAAAGTCACACACCATAGATTTCTACTGTAAAGTCACACACACTATAGCTGGCTACTGTAAAGTCACACACACACACACTGTAGCTGGCTACTGTAAAGTCACACACACTAAAGCTGGCTGCTGTAAAGTCACACACCATAGATTTCTGCTTTAAAGTCACACACACTATGGCTGGCTACTGTAAAGTTACACACACTATAGTTGGCTACTGTAAAGTCACACACACTAAAGCTGTCTGCTGTAAAGTCACACACACACGCTGTAGCTGACTACTGTAAAGTCACACACACACACTATAGCTGGCTACTGTAAAGTCACACACACTAAAGCTGTCTGCTGTAAAGTCACACACACACGCTGTAGCTGACTACTGTAAAGTCACACACACACACTATAGCTGGCTGTTGTATAGTCACACACACTGTAGCTGACTACTGTAAAGTCACACACACACTATAGCTGACTACTGTAAAGTCACACACACACTATAGCTGGCTACTGTAAATCCCTCACACACTTTAGCTGGCTACTGTAAAGTCACACACACTATAGCTGGCTAATGTAAAGTCACACACACACACGCTGTAGCTGGCTACTGTAAAGTCACACACACTAAAGCTGGCTGCTGTAAAGTCACACACCATAGATTTCTGCTGTAAAGTCACACACACTATGACTGGCTACTGTAAAGTCACACAAACACTATAGCTGGCTACTGTAAATTACACACACTTTAGCTGGCTACTGTAAATCACACACACACTTTAGCTGGCTACTGTAAAGTCACACACGCTGTAAATTACACACACACTATAGCTGGCTACTGTAAATCGCACACACACTTTAGCTGGCTACTGTAAATCACACACACACTTTAGCTGGCTACTGTAAAGTCACACACACTATAGCTGGCTACTGTAAAGTCACACACACACACGCTGTAGCTGACTACTGTAAAGTCACACACACTAAAGCTGGCTGCTGTAAAATCACACACCATAGATTTCTGCTGTAAAGTCACACACACTGTAGCTGACTACTGTAAAGTCACACACACACAAGTCGCACACACTGTAGCTGACTACTGTAAAGTCACACACACACACTGTAGCTGACTACTGTAAAGTCACACACACACGCTGTAGCTGACTACTGTAAAGTCACACACACACACAAGTCGCACACACTATAGCTGACTACTGTAAAGTCACACACACACACTGTAGCTGACTACTGTAAAGTCACACACACACACTGTAGCTGACTAATGTAAAGTCACACACACATGCTGTAAATCAAATCAAATCAAATCAAATTTTATTTGTCACATACACATGGTTAGCAGATGTTAATGCGAGTGTAGCGAAATGCTTGTGCTTCTAGTTCCGACAATGCAGTAATAACAAGTAATCTAACTAACAATTCCAAAACTACTGTCTTGTACACAGTGTAAGGGGATAAAGAATATGTACATAAGGATATATGAATGAGTGATGGTACAGAGCAGCATAGGCAAGATACAGTAGATGGTATCGGGTACAGTATGTACAAATGAGATGAGTATGTAAACAAAGTGGCATAGTATAGTATAAAGTGGCTAGTGATACATGTATTACATAAGGATACCGTCGATGATATAGAGTACAGTATATACGTATGCGTATGAGATGAATAATGTAGGGTAAGTAACATTTATATAAGGTAGCATTGTTTAAAGTGGCTAGTGATATATTTACATCATTTCCCATCAATTCCCATTATTAAAGTGGCTGGAGTTGAGTCAGTGTCAGTGTGTTGGCAGCAGCCACTCAGTGTTAGTGGTGGCTGTTTAACAGTCTGATGGCCTTGAGATAGAAGCTGTTTTTCAGTCTCTCGGTCCCAGCTTTGATGCACCTGTACTGACCTCGCCTTCTGGATGATAGCGGGGTGAACAGGCAGTGGCTCGGGTGGTTGATGTCCTTGATGATCTTTATGGCCTTCCTGTGACATCGGGTGGTGTAGGTGTCCTGGAGGGCAGGTAGTTTGCCCCCGGTGATGCGTTGTGCAGACCTCACTACCCTCTGGAGAGCCTTACGGTTGAGGGCGGTGCAGTTGCCATACCAGGCGGTGATACAGCCCGCCAGGATGCTCTCGATTGTGCATCTGTAGAAGTTTGTGAGTGCTTTTGGTGACAAGCCGAATTTCTTCAGCCTCCTGAGGTTGAAGAGGCGCTGCTGCGCCTTCTTCACGATGCTGTCTGTGTGAGTGGACCAATTCAGTTTGTCTGTGATGTGTATGCCGAGGAACTTAAAACTTGCTACCCTCTCCACTACTGTTCCATCGATGTGGATAGGGGGGTGTTCCCTCTGCTGTTTCCTGAAGTCCACAATCATCTCCTTAGTTTTGTTGACGTTGAGTGTGAGGTTGTTTTCCTGACACCACACTCCGAGGGCCCTCACCTCCTCCCTGTAGGCCGTCTCATCGTTGTTGGTAATCAAGCCTACCACTGTTGTGTCGTCCGCAAACTTGATGATTGAGTTGGAGGCGTGCGTGGCCACGCAGTCGTGGGTGAACAGGGAGTACAGGAGAGGGCTCAGAACGCAACCTTGTGGGGCCCCAGTGTTGAGGATCAGCGGGGAGGAGATGTTGTTGCCTACCCTCACCACCTGGGGGCGGCCCGTCAGGAAGTCCAGTACCCAGTTGCACAGGGCGGGGTCGAGACCCAGGGTCTCGAGCTTGATGACGAGCTTGGAGGGTACTATGGTGTTGAATGCCGAGCTGTAGTCGATGAACAGCATTCTCACATAGGTATTCCTCTTGTCCAGATGGGTTAGGGCAGTGTGCAGTGTGGTTGAGATTGCATCGTCTGTGGACCTATTTGGGCGGTAAGCAAATTGGAGTGGGTCTAGGGTGTCAGGTAGGGTGGAGGTGATATGGTCCTTGACTAGTCTCTCAAAGCACTTCATGATGACGGATGTGAGTGCTACGGGGCGGTAGTCATTTAGCTCAGTTACCTTAGCTTTCTTGGGAACAGGAACAATGGTGGCCCTCTTGAAGCATGTGGGAACAGCAGACTGGTATAGGGATTGATTGAATATGTCCGTAAACACACCGGCCAGCTGGTCTGCGCATGCTCTGAGGGCGCGGCTGGGGATGCCATCTGGGCCTGCAGCCTTGCGAGGGTTAACACGTTTAAATGTCTTACTCACCTCGGCTGCAGTGAAGGAGAGACCGCATGTTTTCGTTGCAGGCCGTGTCAGTGGCACTGTATTGTCCTCAAAGCGGGCAAAAAAGTTATTTAGTCTGCCTGGGAGCAAGACATCCTGGTCCGTGACTGGGCTGGGTTTCTTCCTGTAGTCCGTGATTGACTGTAGACCCTGCCACATGCCTCTTGTGTCTGAGCCGTTGAATTGAGATTCTACTTTGTCTCTGTACTGGCGCTTAGCTTGTTTGATAGCCTTGCGGAGGGAATAGCTGCACTGTTTGTATTCGGTCATGTTACCAGACACCTTGCCCTGATTAAAAGCAGTGGTTCGCGCTTTCAGTTTCACACGAATGCTGCCATCAATCCACGGTTTCTGGTTAGGGAATGTTTTAATCGTTGCTATGGGAACGACATCTTCAACGCACGTTCTAATGAACTCGCACACCGAATCAGCGTATTCGTCAATGTTGTTATCTGACGCAATACGAAACATCTCCCAGTCCACGTGATGGAAGCAGTCTTGGAGTGTGGAGTCAGCTTGGTCGGACCAGCGTTGGACAGACCTCAGCGTGGGAGCCTCTTGTTTTAGTTTCTGTCTGTAGGCAGGGATCAACAAAATGGAGTCGTGGTCAGCTTTTCCGAAAGGGGGGCGGGGCAGGGCCTTATATGCGTAGCGGAAGTTAGAGTAACAATGGTCCAAGGTCTTTCCTCCCCTGGTTGCGCAATCGATATGCTGATAAAATTTGGGGAGTCTTGTTTTCAGATTAGCCTTGTTAAAATCCCCAGCTACAATGAATGCAGCCTCCGGATAAATTGTTTCCAGTTTGCAGAGAGTTAAATAAAGTTCGTTCAGAGCCATCGATGTGTCTGCTTGGGGGGGGATATATACGGCTGTGATTATAATCGAAGAGAATTCTCTTGGTAGATAATGCGGTCTACATTTGATTGTGAGGAATTCTAAATCAGGTGAACAGAAGGATTTGAGTTCCTGTATGTTTCTTTCATCGCACCATGTCACGTTAGTCATAAGGCATACGCCCCCGCCCCTCTTTTTACCAGAAAGATGTTTTTTCCTGTCTGCGCGATGCGTGGAGAAACCTGTTGGCTGCACCGCTTCGGATTGCGTCTCTCCAGTAAGCCACGTTTCCGTGAAGCAAAGAACGTTACAGTCTCTGATGTCCCTCTGGAATGCTACCCTTGCTCGGATTTCATCAACCTTGTTGTCAAGAGACTGGACATTGGCAAGAAGAATGCTAGGGAGTGGTGCGCGCTGTGCCCGTCTCCGGAGTCTGACCAGAAGACCGCCTCGTTTCCCTCTCTTTCGGAGTCGTTTTTTTGGGTCGCTGCATAGGATCCACTCCGTTGTCCTGTTTGTAAGGCAGAACACAGGATCCGCGTCGCGAAAAACATATTCTTGGTCGTACTGATGGTGAGTTGATGCTGATCTTATATTCAGTAGTTCTTCTCGACTGTATGTAATGAAACCTAAGATGACCTGGGGTACTAATGTAAGAAATAACACGTAAAAAAACAAAAAACTGCATAGTTTCCTAGGAACGCGAAGCGAGGCGGCCATCTCTGTCGGCGCCGGAAGTAGTACAGTAGCTGACTACTGTAAAGTCACACACACACTATAGCTGGCTACTGTAAATCACACACACACTTTAGCTGGCTACTGTAAATCACACACACACTTTAGCTGGCTACTGTAAAGTCACACACACTATAGCTGGCTACTGTAAAGTCACACACACACACGCTGTAGCTGGCTACTGTAAAGTCACACACACTAAAGCTGGCTGCTGTAAAATCACACACCATAGATTTCTGCTGTAAAGTCACACACACTATGGCTGGCTACTGTAAATTACACACACACTTTAGCTGGCTACTGTAAATCACACACACACTTTAGCTGGCTACTGTAAAGTCACACACGCTGTAGCTGGCTACTGTAAAGTCACACACACTAAAGCTGGCTGCTGTAAAGTCACACACCATAGATTTCTGTTGTAAAGTCGCACACACACTAAGGCTGGCTACTGTAAAGTCACACACACACTATAGCTGGCTACTGTAAATCACACACACACTTTAGCTGGCTACTGTAAAGTCACACACACACACACACGCTGTAGCTGGCTACTGTAAACTTTACGTCACACACACTAAAGCTGGCTGCTGTAAAGTCACACACCATAGATTTCTGCTGTAAAGTCACACACACTATGGCTGGCTACTGTAAAGTCACACACGCTGTAGCTGGCTACTGTAAAGTCACACACCATAGATTTCTGCTGTAAAGTCACACACCATAGATTTCTGCTGTAAAGTCACACACACTATGGCTGGCTACTGTAAAGTTACACACACTATAGTTGGCTACTGTAAAGTCACACACACACACTATAGCTGGCTACTGTAAAGTCACACACACTAAAGCTGTCTGCTGTAAAGTCACACACACACGCTGTAGCTGACTACTGTAAAGTCACACACACACACTATAGCTGGCTGCTGTATAGTCACACACACTGTAGCTGACTACTGTAAAGTCACACACACACTATAGCTGACTACTGTAAAGTCACACACACACTATAGCTGGCTACTGTAAATCACACACACACTTTAGCTGGCTACTGTAAATCACACACACACTTTAGCTGGCTACTGTAAAGTCACACACACTATAGCTGGCTACTGTAAAGTCACACACACACACACTGTAGCTGGCTACTGTAAAGTCACACACACTAAAGCTGGCTGCTGTAAAGTCACACACCATAGATTTCTGCTTTAAAGTCACACACACTATGGCTGGCTACTGTAAAGTCACACACACACTATAGCTGGCTACTGTAAATTACACACACACTTTAGCTGGCTACTGTAAATCACACACACACTTTAGCTGTCTGCTGTAAAGTCACACACACTATGGCTGGCTGCTGTAAAGTCACACACCATAGATTTCTGCTGTAAAGTCACACACACTATGGCTGGCTTCTGTAAAGTCACACACCATAGATTTCTGCTGTAAAGTCACACACACTATGGCTGGCTGCTGTAAAGTCACACACCATAGATTTCTGCTGTAAAGTCACACACACTAAAGCTGTCTGCTGTAAAGTCACACACACTATAGCTGGCTACTGTAAAGTCACACACACTAAATCTGGCTGCTGTAAAGTCACACACACTATGGCTGGCTGCTGTGAAGTCACATACAGACCAGAGCAAAGGCTTCAGTACCTCTGGTACTCTGGATATGGAAAATTAGTTAATCAAGAAGTGGTAGTTGTAATCAATTATTCATTTTGTATGTATTGTGAGTTTTTCCTTTGGAATCCTTAGCTGTATTAGTGCCAAGCCAGAATGAGACAGTAAGTCACAGATTTGAAGGAGACGAGAGACCTTCAACCCCCTATGGCCATGCATACCACACACAAACCACAAAAAAGTGAATGCGCAAATACATTCACACACATCTTACATGACGCAGGTCAACAGAAAACCTGCACCTACACTCCCTCATATAATACACACAGCCAGAGATACAGCCCAGCAGTCTGTTCTCCATTTTGGTAAACACACGTTCCATGAAACTCTAACCAGGACTATAACACGTTCCATGACAATAACACTCTAACTAGGACTATAACACGTTCCATGAAACTCTAACCAGGACTATAACACGTTCCATGACAATAACACTCTAACTAGGACTATAACACGTTCCATGAAACTCTAACCAGGACTATAACACGTTCCATGACAATAACACTCTAACTAGGACTATAACACGTTCCATGAAACTCTAACTAGGACTATAACATGTTCCATGACAAAAACACTCTAACTAGGTTAATAACATGTTCCATGACAAAAACACTCTAACTAGGTTAATAACATGTTCCATGACAATAACACTCTAACTAGGACTATAACATGTTCCATGACAAAAACACTCTAACTAGGTTAAAACATGTTCCATGACAATAACACTCTAACTAGGTTAATAACATGTTCCATTATAATGACCATGACACTCTAACTAGGTTAATAACATGTTCCATGACAAAAACACTCTAACTAGGTTTATAACATGTTCCATGACACTCTAACTAGGTTAATAACATGTTCCATGACACTCTAACTAGGTTTATAACATGTTCCATGACAAAAACACTCTAACTAGGTTAATAACATGTTCCATGACAATAACAATCTAACTAGGTTAATAACATGTTCCATGACAATAACACTCTAACTAGGTTTATAACATGTTCCATGACAAAAACACTCTAACTAGGTTTATAACATGTTCCATGACAATAACACTCTAACTAGGTTAATAACATGTTCCATTATAATGACCATGACACTCTAACTAGGTTTATAACATGTTCCATGACAAAAACACTCTAACTAGGTTAATAACATGTTCCATGACAATAACACTCTAACTAGGTTTATAACATGTTCCATGACCATAACACTCTAACTAGGTTTATAACATGTTGCATTACAATAACACTCTAACTAGGTTTATAACATGTTCTATGACACTCTAACTAGGTTAATAACATGTTCCATGACACTAACACTCTAACTAGGTTATAACATGTTCCATGACAATTACACTCTAACTAGGTTAATAACATGTTCCATGACAATTACACTCTAACTAGGTTTATGACATGTTCCATGACAATTACACTCTAACTAGGTTTATAACATGTTCCATGACAATTACACTCTAACTAGGTTTACAACATGTTCCATGACCATGACACTCTAACTAGGTTAATAACATGTTCCATGACCATGACACTCTAACTAGGTTTATAACATGTTCCATGACAATAACACTCTAACTAGGCTAATAACATGTTCCATGACCATGACACTCTAACTAGGTTAATAACATGTTCCATGACAATAACACTCTAACTAGGTGTATAACATGTTCCATGACAATAACACTCTAACTAGGTTTATAACATGTTCCATGACACTCTAACTAGGTTTATAACATGTTCCTTGACACTAACACTCTAACTAGGTTTATAACATGTTCCATGACAATAACACTCTAACTAGGTTTATAACATGTTCCATGACCATGACACTCTAACTAGGTTTATAACATGTTCCATGACACTAACACTCTAACTAGGTTTATAACATGTTCTATGACACTCTAACTAGGTTTACAACATGTTCCATGACAATAACACTCTAACTAGGTTTATAACATGTTCCATGACAATTACACTCTAACTAGGCTAATAACATGTTCCATGACACTAACACTCTAACTAGGTTTACAACATGGTCCATGACAATAACACTCTAACTAGGTTTATAACATGTTCCATGACATTTACACTCTAACTAGGTTAATAACATGTTCCATGACCATGACACTCTAACTAGGTTAATAACATGTTCCATGACACTAAAACTCTAACTAGGTTAATAACATGTTCCATGACCATGACACTCTAACTAGGTTTATAACATGTCCCATGACAATTACACTCTAACTAGGTTTATAACATGTTCCATGAAAATAACACTTTAACTAGGTTAATAACATGTTCCATGACACTCTAACTAGGTTAATAACATGTTCCATGACAATAACACTCTAACTAGGTTAATAACATGTTCCATGACACTCTAACTAGGTTAATAACATGTTCCATGACACTCTAACTAGGTTAATAACATGTTCAATGACACTCTAACTAGGTTAATAACATGTTCAATAACACTCTAACTAGGTTAATAACATATTCCATGACACTCTAACTAGGTTAATAACATGTTCATTGACACTCTAACTAGGTTAATAACATGTTCAATAACACTCTAACTAGGTTAATAACATGTTCCATGACACTCTAACTAGGTTAATAACATGTTCCATGATACTCTAACTAGGTTAATAACATGTTCAATGACACTCTAACTAGGTTAATAACATGTTCCATGACAATTACACTCTAACTAGGTTAATAACATGTTCCATGACAATTACACTCTAACTAGGTTAATAACATGTTCCATGACAATTACACTCTAACTAGGTTAATAACATGTTCCATGACAATAACACTCTAACTAGGTTAATAACATGTTCCATGACCATGACACTCTAACTAGGTTTATAACATGTTCCATGACACTTACACTCTAACTAGGTTAATAACATGTTCCATGACCATGACACTCTAACTAGGTTTATAACATGTTCCATGACAATTACACTCTAACTAGGTTAGTAACATGTTCCATGACCATGACACTCTAACTAGGTTTATAACATGTTCCATGACACTAACACTCTAACTAGGTTAATAACATGTTCCATGACAATTACACTCTAACTAGGTTAATAACATGTTCTATGACACTCTAACTAGGTTTATAACATGTTGAATGACACTCTAACTAGGTTAATAACATGTTCCATGACACTCTAACTAGGATTATAACATGTTGAATGACAATTACACTCTAACTAGGTTTATAACATGTTCCATGACACTAACACTCTAACTAGGTTTATAACATGTTCCATGACACTCTAACTAGGTTTATAACATGTTCCTTGACAATTGCACTCTAACTAGGTTTACAACATGTTCCATGACAATAACACTCTAACTAGGTTTATAGCATGTTCCATGACAATTACACTCTAACTAGGCTAATAACATGTTCCATGACACTAACACTCTAACTAGGTTTAAAACATGTTCCATGACAATAACACTCTAACTAGGTTTATAACATGTTCCATGACAATTACACTCTAACTAGGTTAATAACATGTTCCATGACCATGACACTCTAACTAGGTTAATAACATGTTCCATGACACTAACACTCTAACTAGGTTAATAACATGTTCCATGACCATGACACTCTAACTAGGTTTATAACATGTTCCATGACAACTACACTCTAACTAAGTTTAAAACATGTTCCATGACAATAACACTCTAACTAGGTTAATAATATGTTACATGACACTCTAACTAGGTTAATAACATGTTCCATGACAATAACACTCTAACTAGGTTAATAACATGTTCCATGACACTCTAACTAGGTTTATAACATGTTCCATGACACTCTAACTAGGTTAATAACATGTTAAATGGCACTCTAACTAGGTTAATAACATGTTCAATAACACTCTAACTATTTTAATAACATGTTCCATGACACTCTAACTAGGTTAATAACATGTTCAATGACACTCTAACTAGGTTAATAACATGTTCAATAACACTCTAACTAGGTTAATAACATGTTCCATGACAATTACACTCTAACTAGGTTAATAACATGTTCCATGACAATAACACTCCAGCTAGGTTAATAACATGTTCCATGACCATGACACTCTAACTAGGTTTATAACATGTTCCATGACAATTACACTCTAACTAGGTTAATAACATGTTCCATGACCATGACACTCTAACTAGGTTTATAACATGTTCCATGACAATTACACTCTAACTAGGTTAATAACATGTTCCATGACCATGACACTCTAACTAGGTTTATAACATGTTCCATGACACTAACACTCTAACTAGGTTAATAACATGTTCCATGACACTCTAACTAGGTAAATAACATGTTCCATGACTCTAACACTCTAACTAGGTTAATAACATGTTCCATTATAATGACCATGACACTCTAACTAGATTTATAACATGTTCCATGACACTCTAACTAGGTTAATAACATGTTCCATGACAATTACACTCTAACTAGGTTTATACAATGTTCCATGACAATTACACTCTAACTAGGTTAATAACATGTTCCATGACAATTACACTCTAACTAGGTTAATAACATGTTCCATGACAATTACACTCTAACTAGGCTAATAACATGTTCCATGACAATTTCACTCTAACTAGGTTAATAACATGTTCCATGACAATTACACTCTAACTAGGTTAATAACATGTTCCATGACAATTACACTCTAACTAGGCTAATAACATGTTCCATGACAATTTCACTCTAACTAGGTTAATAACATGTTCCATGACAATTACACTCTAACTAGGTTTATGACATGTTCCATGACAATTACACTCTAACTAGGTTGATAACATGTTCCATGACAATTACACTCTAACTAGGCTAATAACATGTTCCATGACAATTTCACTCTAACTAGGTTAATAACATGTTCCATGACAATTACACTCTAACTAGGTTTATGACATGTTCCATGACAATTACACTCTAACTAGGTTGATAACATGTTCCATGACAATTACACTCTAACTAGGTTAATAACATGTTCCATGACAATTACACTCTAACTAGGCTAATAACATGTTCCATGACAATTACACTCTAACTAGGTTAATAACATGTTCCATGACAATTACACTCTAACTAGGTTAATAACATGTTCCATTACAATAACACTCTAACTAGGTTAATAACATGTTCCATGACCATGACACTCCAACTAGGTTTATAACATGTTCCATGACAATTACACTCTAACTAGGTTAATAACATGTTCCATGACCATGACACTCTAACTAGGTTTATAACATGTTCCATGACAATTACACTCTAACTAGGTTAATAACATGTTCCATGACCATGACACTCTAACTAGGTTTATAACATGGTCCATGACACTAACACTCTAACTAGGTTAATAACATGTTCCATGACACTCTAACTAGGTTAATAACATGTTCCATGACACTAACACTCTAACTAGGTTAATAACATGTTCCATTATAATGACCATGACACTCTAACTAGATTTATAACATGTTCCATGACACTCTAACTAGGTTAATAACATGTTCCATGACAATTACACTCTAACTAGGTTAATAACATGTTCCATGACCATGACACTCTAACTAGGTTTATAACATGTTCCATGACAATTACACTCTAACTAGGTTAATAACATGTTCCATGACCATGACACTCCAACTAGGTTTATAACATGTTCCATGACAATTACACTCTAACTAGGTTAATAACATGTTCCATGACCATGACACTCTAACTAGGTTCATAACATGTTCCATGACAATTACACTCTAACTAGGTTAATAACATGTTCCATGACAATTACACTCTAACTAGGTTAATAACATGTTCCATGACAATTACACTCTAACTAGGCTAATAACATGTTCCATGACAATTTCACTCTAACTAGGTTAATAACATGTTCCATGACAATTACACTCTAACTAGGTTAATAACATGTTCCATGACAATTACACTCTAACTAGGCTAATAACATGTTCCATGACAATTTCACTCTAACTAGGTTAATAACATGTTCCATGACAATTACACTCTAACTAGGTTAATAACATGTTCCATGACAATTACACTCTAACTAGGCTAATAACATGTTCCATGACAATTTCACTCTAACTAGGTTAATAACATGTTCCATGACAATTACACTCTAACTAGGTTTATGACATGTTCCATGACAATTACACTCTAATTAGGTTGATAACATGTTCCATGACAATTACACTCTAACTAGGTTAATAACATGTTCCATGACAATTACACTCTAACTAGGCTAATAACATGTTCCATGACAATTACACTCTAACTAGGTTAATAACATGTTCCATGACAATTACACTCTAACTAGGTTAATAACATGTTCCATGACAATAACACTCTAACTAGGTTAATAACATGTTCCATGACCATGACACTCCAACTAGGTTTATAACATGTTCCATGACAATTACACTCTAACTAGGTTAATAACATGTTCCATGACCATGACACTCTAACTAAGTTTAAAACATGTTCCATGACAATAACACTCTAACTAGGTTAATAATATGTTACATGACACTCTAACTAGGTTAATAACATGTTCCATGACAATAACACTCTAACTAGGTTAATAACATGTTCCATGACACTCTAACTAGGTTTATAACATGTTCCATGACACTCTAACTAGGTTAATAACATGTTAAATGGCACTCTAACTAGGTTAATAACATGTTCAATAACACTCTAACTATTTTAATAACATGTTCCATGACACTCTAACTAGGTTAATAACATGTTCAATGACACTCTAACTAGGTTAATAACATGTTCAATAACACTCTAACTAGGTTAATAACATGTTCCATGACAATTACACTCTAACTAGGTTAATAACATGTTCCATGACAATAACACTCTAACTAGGTTAATAACATGTTCCATGACCATGACACTCTAACTAGGTTTATAACATGTTCCATGACAATTACACTCTAACTAGGTTAATAACATGTTCCATGACCATGACACTCTAACTAGGTTTATAACATGTTCCATGACAATTACACTCTAACTAGGTTAATAACATGTTCCATGACCATGACACTCTAACTAGGTTTATAACATGTTCCATGACACTAACACTCTAACTAGGTTAATAACATGTTCCATGACACTCTAACTAGGTAAATAACATGTTCCATGACTCTAACACTCTAACTAGGTTAATAACATGTTCCATTATAATGACCATGACACTCTAACTAGATTTATAACATGTTCCATGACACTCTAACTAGGTTAATAACATGTTCCATGACAATTACACTCTAACTAGGTTTATACAATGTTCCATGACAATTACACTCTAACTAGGTTAATAACATGTTCCATGACAATTACACTCTAACTAGGTTAATAACATGTTCCATGACAATTACACTCTAACTAGGCTAATAACATGTTCCATGACAATTTCACTCTAACTAGGTTAATAACATGTTCCATGACAATTACACTCTAACTAGGTTAATAACATGTTCCATGACAATTACACTCTAACTAGGCTAATAACATGTTCCATGACAATTTCACTCTAACTAGGTTAATAACATGTTCCATGACAATTACACTCTAACTAGGTTTATGACATGTTCCATGACAATTACACTCTAACTAGGTTGATAACATGTTCCATGACAATTACACTCTAACTAGGTTAATAACATGTTCCATGACAATTACACTCTAACTAGGTTAATAACATGTTCCATGACAATTACACTCTAACTAGGCTAATAACATGTTCCATGACAATTTCACTCTAACTAGGTTAATAACATGTTCCATGACAATTACACTCTAACTAGGTTAATAACATGTTCCATGACAATTACACTCTAACTAGGCTAATAACATGTTCCATGACAATTTCACTCTAACTAGGTTAATAACATGTTCCATGACAATTACACTCTAACTAGGTTTATGACATGTTCCATGACAATTACACTCTAACTAGGTTGATAACATGTTCCATGACAATTACACTCTAACTAGGTTAATAACATGTTCCATGACAATTACACTCTAACTAGGCTAATAACATGTTCCATGACAATTACACTCTAACTAGGTTAATAACATGTTCCATGACAATTACACTCTAACTAGGTTAATAACATGTTCCATTACAATAACACTCTAACTAGGTTAATAACATGTTCCATGACCATGACACTCCAACTAGGTTTATAACATGTTCCATGACAATTACACTCTAACTAGGTTAATAACATGTTCCATGACCATGACACTCTAACTAGGTTTATAACATGTTCCATGACAATTACACTCTAACTAGGTTAATAACATGTTCCATGACCATGACACTCTAACTAGGTTTATAACATGGTCCATGACACTAACACTCTAACTAGGTTAATAACATGTTCCATGACACTCTAACTAGGTTAATAACATGTTCCATGACACTAACACTCTAACTAGGTTAATAACATGTTCCATTATAATGACCATGACACTCTAACTAGATTTATAACATGTTCCATGACACTCTAACTAGGTTAATAACATGTTCCATGACAATTACACTCTAACTAGGTTAATAACATGTTCCATGACCATGACACTCTAACTAGGTTTATAACATGTTCCATGACAATTACACTCTAACTAGGTTAATAACATGTTCCATGACCATGACACTCCAACTAGGTTTATAACATGTTCCATGACAATTACACTCTAACTAGGTTAATAACATGTTCCATGACCATGACACTCTAACTAGGTTCATAACATGTTCCATGACAATTACACTCTAACTAGGTTAATAACATGTTCCATGACAATTACACTCTAACTAGGTTTATACAATGTTCCATGACAATTACACTCTAACTAGGTTAATAACATGTTCCATGACAATTACACTCTAACTAGGTTAATAACATGTTCCATGACAATTACACTCTAACTAGGTTAATAACATGTTCCATGACAATTACACTCTAACTAGGCTAATAACATGTTCCATGACAATTTCACTCTAACTAGGTTAATAACATGTTCCATGACAATTACACTCTAACTAGGTTAATAACATGTTCCATGACAATTACACTCTAACTAGGCTAATAACATGTTCCATGACAATTTCACTCTAACTAGGTTAATAACATGTTCCATGACAATTACACTCTAACTAGGTTAATAACATGTTCCATGACAATTACACTCTAACTAGGCTAATAACATGTTCCATGACAATTTCACTCTAACTAGGTTAATAACATGTTCCATGACAATTACACTCTAACTAGGTTTATGACATGTTCCATGACAATTACACTCTAATTAGGTTGATAACATGTTCCATGACAATTACACTCTAACTAGGTTAATAACATGTTCCATGACAATTACACTCTAACTAGGCTAATAACATGTTCCATGACAATTACACTCTAACTAGGTTAATAACATGTTCCATGACAATTACACTCTAACTAGGTTAATAACATGTTCCATGACAATAACACTCTAACTAGGTTAATAACATGTTCCATGACCATGACACTCCAACTAGGTTTATAACATGTTCCATGACAATTACACTCTAACTAGGTTAATAACATGTTCCATGACCATGACACTCTAACTAGGTTCATAACATGTTCCATGACAATTACACTCTAACTAGGTTAATAACATGTTCCATGACCATGACACTCTAACTAGGTTTATAACATGGTCCATGACACTAACACTCTAACTAGGTTAATAACATGTTCCATGACACTCTAACTAGGTTAATAACATGTTCCATGACAATTACACTCTAACTAGGTTAATAACATGTTCCATTATAATGACCATGACACTCTAACTAGATTTATAACATGTTCCATGACACTCTAACTAGGTTAATAACATGTTCCATGACACTCTAACTAGGTTAATAACATGTTCCATGACAATTACACTCTAACTAGGTTTATAACATGTTCCATGACAATCACACTCTAACTAGGTTAATAACATGTTCCATGACAATTACACTCTAACTAGGTTAATAACATGTTCCATGACAATTACACTCTAACTAGGTTAATAACATGTTCCATGACAATTACACTCTAACTAGGCTAATAACATGTTCCATGACAATTTCACTCTAACTAGGTTAATAACATGTTCCATGACAATTACACTCTAACTAGGTTAATAACATGTTCCATGACAATTACACTCTAACTAGGCTAATAACATGTTCCATGACAATTTCACTCTAACTAGGTTAATAACATGTTCCATGACAATTACACTCTAACTAGGTTTATGACATGTTCCATGACAATTACACTCTAATTAGGTTAATAACATGTTCCATGACAATTACACTCTAACTAGGTTAATAACATGTTCCATGACAATTACACTCTAACTAGGCTAATAACATGTTCCATGACAATTACACTCTAACTAGGTTAATAACATGTTCCATGACAATTACACTCTAACTAGGTTAATAACATGTTCCATTACAATAACACTCTAACTAGGTTAATAACATGTTCCATGACCATGACACTCCAACTAGGTTTATAACATGTTCCATGACAATTACACTCTAACTAGGTTAATAACATGTTCCATGACCATGACACTCTAACTAGGTTTATAACATGGTCCATGACACTAACACTCTAACTAGGTTAATAACATGTTCCATGACACTCTAACTAGGTTAATAACATGTTCCATGACACTAACACTCTAACTAGGTTAATAACATGTTCCATTATAATGACCATGACACTCTAACTAGATTTATAACATGTTCCATGACACTCTAACTAGGTTTATAACATGTTCCATGACAATTACACTCTAACTAGGTTAATAACATGTTCCATGACAATGACACTCCAACTAGGTTTATAACATGTTCCATGACAATTACACTCTAACTAGGTTAATAACATGTTCCATGACCATGACACTCTAACTAGGTTTATAACATGTTCCATGACAATTACACTCTAACTAGGTTAATAACATGTTCCATGACAATTACACTCTAACTAGGTTTATACAATGTTCCATGACAATTACACTCTAACTAGGTTAATAACATGTTCCATGACAATTACACTCTAACTAGGTTAATAACATGTTCCATGACAATTACACTCTAACTAGGTTAATAACATGTTCCATGACAATTACACTCTAACTAGGCTAATAACATGTTCCATGACAATTTCACTCTAACTAGGTTAATAACATGTTCCATGACAATTAGACTCTAACTAGGTTAATAACATGTTCCATGACAATTACACTCTAACTAGGCTAATAACATGTTCCATGACAATTTCACTCTAACTAGGTTAATAACATGTTCCATGACAATTACACTCTAACTAGGTTTATGACATGTTCCATGACAATTACACTCTAACTAGGTTGATAACATGTTCCATGACAATTACACCCTAACTAGGTTAATAACATGTTCCATGACAATTACACTCTAACTAGGTTAATAACATGTTCCATGACAATTACACTCTAACTAGGTTAATAACATGTTCCATGACAATTTCACTCTAACTAGGTTAATAACATGTTCCATGACAATTACACTCTAACTAGGTTAATAACATGTTCCATGACAATTACACTCTAACTAGGCTAATAACATGTTCCATGACAATTTCACTCTAACTAGGTTAATAACATGTTCCATGACAATTACACTCTAACTAGGTTTATGACATGTTCCATGACAATTACACTCTAATTAGGTTGATAACATGTTCCATGACAATTACACTCTAACTAGGTTAATAACATGTTCCATGACAATTACACTCTAACTAGGCTAATAACATGTTCCATGACAATTACACTCTAACTAGTTTAATAACATGTTCCATGACAATTACACTCTAACTAGGTTAATAACATGTTCCATGACAATAACACTCTAACTAGGTTAATAACATGTTCCATGACCATGACACTCCAACTAGGTTTATAACATGTTCCATGACAATTACACTCTAACTAGGTTAATAACATGTTCCATGACCATGACACTCTAACTAGGTTTATAACATGTTCCATGACAATTACACTCTAACTAGGTTAATAACATGTTCCATGACCATGACACTCTAACTAGGTTTATAACATGGTCCATGACACTAACACTCTAACTAGGTTAATAACATGTTCCATGACACTCTAACTAGGTTAATAACATGTTCCATGACACTAACACTCTAACTAGGTTAATAACATGTTCCATTATAATGACCATGACACTCTAACTAGATTTATAACATGTTCCATGACACTCTAACTAGGTTAATAACATGTTCCATGACACTCTAACTAGGTTAATAACATGTTCCATGACAATTACACTCTAACTAGGTTTATAACATGTTCCATGACAATTACACTCTAACTAGGTTAATAACATGTTCCATGACAATTACACTCTAACTAGGTTAATAACATGTTCCATGACAATTACACTCTAACTAGGTTAATAACATGTTCCATGACAATTACACTCTAACTAGGCTAATAACATGTTCCATGACAATTTCACTCTAACTAGGTTAATAACATGTTCCATGACAATTACACTCTAACTAGGTTAATAACATGTTCCATGACAATTACACTCTAACTAGGCTAATAACATGTTCCATGACAATTTCACTCTAACTAGGTTAATAACATGTTCCATGACAATTACACTCTAACTAGGTTTATGACATGTTCCATGACAATTACACTCTAATTAGGTTGATAACATGTTCCATGACAATTACACTCTAACTAGGTTAATAACATGTTCCATGACAATTACACTCTAACTAGGCTAATAACATGTTCCATGACAATTACACTCTAACTAGGTTAATAACATGTTCCATGACAATTACACTCTAACTAGGTTAATAACATGTTCCATGACAATAACACTCTAACTAGGTTAATAACATGTTCCATGACCATGACACTCCAACTAGGTTTATAACATGTTCCATGACAATTACACTCTAACTAGGTTAATAACATGTTCCATGACCATGACACTCTAACTAGGTTTATAACATGTTCCATGACAATTACACTCTAACTAGGTTAATAACATGTTCCATGACCATGACACTCTAACTAGGTTTATAACATGGTCCATGACACTAACACTCTAACTAGGTTAATAACATGTTCCATGACACTCTAACTAGGTTAATAACATGTTCCATGACACTAACACTCTAACTAGGTTAATAACATGTTCCATTATAATGACCATGACACTCTAACTAGATTTATAACATGTTCCATGACACTCTAACTAGGTTAATAACATGTTCCATGACACTCTAACTAGGTTAACAACATGTTCCATGACAATTACACTCTAACTAGGTTTATAACATGTTCCATGACAATTACACTCTAACTAGGTTAATAACATGTTCCATGACAATTACACTCTAACTAGGTTAATAACATGTTCCATGACAATTACACTCTAACTAGGTTAATAACATGTTCCATGACAATTACACTCTAACTAGGCTAATAACATGTTCCATGACAATTTCACTCTAACTAGGTTAATAACATGTTCCATAACAATTACACTCTAACTAGGTTAATAACATGTTCCATGACAATTACACTCTAACTAGGCTAATAACATGTTCCATGACAATTGCACTCTAACTATGTTTATAACATGTTCCATGACAATTGCACTCTAACTAGGTTTATAACATGTTCCATGACAATTGCACTCTAACTAGGTTAATAACATGTTCCATGACCATGACACTCTAACTAGGATTATAACATGTTCCATGACAATTGCACTCTAACTAGGTTAATAACATGTTCCATGAACATGACACTCTAACTAGGTTAATAACATGTTCCATGACACTAACTAGGTTTATAACATGTTCCATGACAATAACATTCTAACTAGGTTAATAACATGTTCCATGACACTAACACTCTAACTAGGTTAATAACATGTTCCATGACAATTACACTCTAACTAGGTTTATAACATGTCCTTTATAATGACCATGACACTCTAACTAGGTTAATAACATGTTCCATGACACTCTAACTAGGTTAAAAACATGTTCCATGACCATGACACTCTAACTAGGTTAATAACATGTTCCATGACACTCTAACTAGGTTAATAACATGTTCCATGACACTCTAACTAGGTTTATAACATGTTCCATGACAATTACACTCTAACTAGGTTAAGAACAGGTTCCATGACACTCTAACTAGGTTTATAACATGTTCCATGACACTCTAACTAGGTTAATAACATGTTCCATGACAATAACACTCTAACTAGGTTTATACAATGTTCCATGACAATTACACTCTAACTAGGTTAATAACATGTTCCATGACAATTACACTCTAACTAGGTTAATAACATGTTCCATGACAATTACACTCTAACTAGGTTAATAACATGTTCCATGACAATTACACTCTAACTAGGCTAATAACATGTTCCATGACAATTTCACTCTAACTAGGTTAATAACATGTTCCATGACAATTACACTCTAACTAGGTTAATAACATGTTCCATGACAATTACACTCTAACCAGGCTAATAACATGTTCCATGACAATTTCACTCTAACTAGGTTAATAACATGTTCCATGACAATTACACTCTAACTAGGTTTATGACATGTTCCATGACAATTACACTCTAACTAGGTTGATAACATGTTCCATGACAATTACACTCTAACTAGGTTAATAACATGTTCCATGACAATTACACTCTAACTAGGTTAATAACATGTTCCATGACAATTACACTCTAACTAGGCTAATAACATGTTCCATGACAATTTCACTCTAACTAGGTTAATAACATGTTCCATGAACATGACACTCTAACTAGGTTTATGACATGTTCCATGACAATTACACTGTAACTAGGTTGATAACATGTTCCATGACAATTACACTCTAACTAGGTTAATAACATGTTCCGTGACAATTACACTCTAACTAGGCTAATAACATGTTCCATGACAATTACACTCTAACTAGGTTAATAACATGTTCCATGACAATTACACTCTAACTAGGTTAATTAATAACATGTTCCATGACAATAACACTCTAACTAGGTTAATAACATGTTCCATGACCATGACACTCCAACTAGGTTTATAACATGTTCCATGACAATTACACTCTAACTAGGTTAATAACATGTTCCATGACCATGACACTCTAACTAGGTTTATAACATGTTCCATGACAATTACACTCTAACTAGGTTAATAACATGTTCCATGACCATGACACTCTAACTAGGTTTATAACATGGCCCATGACACTAACACTCTAACTAGATTTATAACATGTTCCATGACACTCTAACTAGGTTAATAACATGTTCCATGACACTCTAACTAGGTTAATAACATGTTCCATGACAATTACACTCTAACTAGGTTTATAACATGTTCCATGACAATTACACTCTAACTAGGTTAATAACATGTTCCATGACAATTACACTCTAACTAGGTTAATAACATGTTCCATGACAATTACACTCTAACTAGGCTAATAACATGTTCCATGACAATTTCACTCTAACTAGGTTAATAACATGTTCCATGACAATTACACTCTAACTAGGTTAATAACATGTTCCATGACAATTACACTCTAACTAGGCTAATAACATGTTCCATGACAATTGCACTCTAACTAGGTTTATAACATGTTCCATGACAATTGCACTCTAACTAGGTTTATAACATGTTCCATGACAATTGCACTCTAACTAGGTTAATAACATGTTCCATGACCATGACACTCTAACTAGGTTTATAACATGTTCCATGACAATTGCACTCTAACTAGGTTAATAACATGTTCCATGAACATGACACTCTAACTAGGTTAATAACATGTTCCATGACACTAACTAGGTTTATAACATGTTCCATGACAATAACATTCTAACTAGGTTAATAACATGTTCCATGACACTAACACTCTAACTAGGTTAATAACATGTTCCATGACAATTACACTCTAACTAGGTTTATAACATGTCCTTTATAATGACCATGACACTCTAACTAGGTTAATAACATGTTCCATGACCCTCTAACTAGGTTAAAAACATGTTCCATGACCATGACACTCTAACTAGGTTAATAACATGTTCCATGACACTCTAACTAGGTTAATAACATGTTCCATGACACTCTAACTAGGTTTATAACATGTTCCATGACAATTACACTCTAACTAGGTTAATAACAGGTTCCATGACACTCTAACTAGGTTTATAACATGTTCCATGACACTCTAACTAGGTTAATAACATGTTCCATGACACTCTAACTAGGTTAATAACATGTTCCATGACAATTACACTCTAACTAGGCTAATAACATGTTCCATGACAATTTCACTCTAACTAGGTTAATAACATGTTCCATGACAATTACACTCTAACTAGGTTTATGACATGTTCCATGACAATTACACTCTAACTAGGTTAATAACATGTTCCGTGACAATTACACTCTAACTAGGCTAATAACATGTTCCATGACAATTACACTCTAACTAGGTTAATAACATGTTCCATGACAATTACACTCTAACTAGGTTAATTAATAACATGTTCCATGACAATAACACTCTAACTAGGTTAATAACATGTTCCATGACCATGACACTCCAACTAGGTTTATAACATGTTCCATGGCAATTACACTCTAACTAGGTTAATAACATGTTCCATGACCATGACACTCTAACTAGGTTTATAACATGTTCCATGACAATTACACTCTAACTAGGTTAATAACATGTTCCATGACCATGACACTCTAACTAGGTTTATAACATGGTCCATGACACTAACACTCTAACTAGGTTAATAACATGTTCCATGACACTCTAACTAGGTTAATAACATGTTCCATGACACTAACACTCTAACTAGGTTAATAACATGTTCCATTATAATGACCATGACACTCTAACTAGATTTATAACATGTTCCATGACACTCTAACTAGGTTAATAACATGTTCCATGACACTCTAACTAGGTTAATAACATGTTCCATGACAATTACACTCTAACTAGGTTTATAACATGTTCCATGACAATTACACTCTAACTAGGTTAATAACATGTTCCATGACAATTACACTCTAACTAGGTTAATAACATGTTCCATGACAATTACACTCTAACTAGGCTAATAACATGTTCCATGACAATTTCACTCTAACTAGGTTAATAACATGTTCCATGACAATTACACTCTAACTAGGTTAATAACATGTTCCATGACAATTACACTCTAACTAGGCTAATAACATGTTCCATGACAATTGCACTCTAACTAGGTTTATAACATGTTCCATGACAATTGCACTCTAACTAGGTTTATAACATGTTCCATGACAATTGCACTCTAACTAGGTTAATAACATGTTCCATGACCATGACACTCTAACTAGGTTTATAACATGTTCCATGACAATTGCACTCTAACTAGGTTAATAACATGTTCCATGAACATGACACTCTAACTAGGTTAATAACATGTTCCATGACACTAACTAGGTTTATAACATGTTCCATGACAATAACATTCTAACTAGGTTAATAACATGTTCCATGACACTAACACTCTAACTAGGTTAATAACATGTGCCATGACAATTACACTCTAACTAGGTTTATAACATGTCCTTTATAATGACCATGACACTCTAACTAGGTTAATAACATGTTCCATGACCCTCTAACTAGGTTAAAAACATGTTCCATGACCATGACACTCTAACTAGGTTAATAACATGTTCCATGACACTCTAACTAGGTTAATAACATGTTCCATGACACTCTAACTAGGTTTATAACATGTTCCATGACAATTACACTCTAACTAGGTTAATAACAGGTTCCATGACACTCTAACTAGGTTTATAACATGTTCCATGACACTCTAACTAGGTTAATAACATGTTCCATGACACTCTAACTAGGTTAATAACATGTTCAATGACACTCTAACTAGGTTTATAACATGTTCCATGACACTCTAACTAGGTTAATAACATGTTCCATGACACTCTAACTAGGTTAATAACATGTTCCATGATACTCTAACTAGGTTTATAACATGTTCCATGACACTCTAACTAGGTTAATAACATGTTCAATGACACTCTAACTAGGTTTATAACATGTTCCATGACACTCTAACTAGGTTAATAACATGTTCCATGACACTCTAACTAGGTTAATAACATGTTCCATGACAATAACACTCTAACTAGGTTTATAACATGTTCCATGACACTCTAACTAGGTTAATAACATGTTCCATGAAAATAGCTGGGTTTATAGAATGGAAACCTCCTGGAACTTACGCTGTCAACATTTCTGCTCATTTCTGCTCATTGAAATTCTATATTTAGCACCAATGAAACGGTGCTCTTCTCGGAAGGGAATAAGATAACTAGAAGGAATAAATTATGAAACTGTCTATATTTAGCCATGATCCTGCTCCTAATGCTAACCATCTTTCAGTGTTGTTATCTGACTCAATCCCCCTTTGAAAAGAACCAGTGTTTTAATCTGCCCAGGTGCCAGTGTTTTTCTCTCATAAAAATGCTTCCCACAGTCTCAAACGAGTTTGCCTCTTTTTATATCTCTGGCTCTTAACTTTTTACGTGGCTCTAGTAGTAATATCCTAGCTGTCCCATTACTCAGCCCTGGTGCTATGACCATGACTTATCACGTAATGACTTACTCTATTTTCATTTCAGCCACAAACAAACAGATCTCCGCTCTCTCTCGCTTGCATCTCTCTTCCCCCTCTCCTCCCTCTCTATCTCCCCCTCTCCTCCCTCTTTATCTCCCCCTCTCCTCCCTCCCTATCTCCCCCTTCACCCCTCTCCTCCCTCCTCTCCATCTCCCACCTCCACCCCTCTCCTCCCCCGTCTCCATCTCCCACCTCCACCCCTCTCCTCCCTCCTCTCCATTTCCCACCTCCTCCCCACTCCTCCCTCTATCTCCCCCTCCACCATTCTCCCCCTCTTTATCTCCCCCTCCACCTCCCTCTCTATCTCCCCCCTCTCCTTCTTCTCTATCTCCCCCCTCCACCACTCTCCATTTCTCCCCTCTCTCCCCTCTCTATCTCCCCCCTCCACCTCTCTCTCTCCTGCATCTCTCTCCCCCTCTCTCCCCCCATTGAATTTGACAATTTAGTAGTTTAGCAGACATTCTAATCCAGAGCGACTTACACTTAGTGCATTCATCTTAGACAACCACATTTCACAGTCGTAGTAAGTTAACTCTACCTCCCCCTCTTCCCATTACCTACCCCCCCCCCCCCCCCCCCCATCCACAGGGATAGATAGATCAGCATTGACAGCTTCATTAGTGGCAGCATTACAGAGGCGGGAGAGCATTAGCTGTGAGCGATGATGCTAATGCCATGGTTAATGTAAGCCTCATCAGTAGAAACAGGGATGTACGTGAGCAGGCTGAAGAGTAGGGAGGAGAAAGGGAGAGGGTGAGAGGTGGGGGAGGGCAGTGGGGGAGAGATGGGGGAGGTATGTGTGGGGGGTGGGGATAGGGAGATAGTTGGAGGAGGGAGAGAAGGGGAGAAGCGAAGGGGAGTAGAGATGAAGGATGAGGGGGCAGTGTAGGGGAGGAGGTGATAGAGGGGGATGAGATGGGGGAGAGGGATGGGGAGAATGGATGGGAGGATGAGATGGGGAGAGGGGATGTGGGTGAGTGGATGGGAGGATGAGATGGGGAGAGGGGATGGGAGGATGAGATGGGGAGAGTGGATGGGAGGATGAGATGGGGAGAGGGGATGGGGAGAGTGGATGGGAGGATGAGATGGGGAGAGGGGATGGGGAGAGTGGATGGGAGGATGAGATGGGGAGAGTGGATGGGAGGATGAGATGGGGAGAGGGGATGGAGGATGAGATGGGGAGAGGGGATGTGGGTGAGTGGATGGGAGGATGAGATGGGGAGAGGGGATGGGAGGATGAGATGGGGGGGAGGGGATGGGGAGAGTGGATGGGAGGATGAAATGGGGAGAGTGGATGGGAGGATGAGATGGGGAGAGGGGATGTGGGTGAGTGGATGGGAGGATTAGATGGGGAGAGGGGGTGGAGGATGACATGGGGAGAGTGGATGGGAGTATGAGATGGGGAGAGTGGATGAGAGGATGAGATGGGGAGAGTGGATGGGAGGATGAGATGGGGAGAGGGGGTGGATGATGAGATGGGGAGAGTGGATGGGAGGATGAGATGGGGAGAGGGGATGGAGGATGAGATGGGGAGAGGGGATGTGGGTGAGTGGATGGGAGGATGAGATGGGGAGAGGGGGTGGAGGATGAGATGGGGAGAGTGGATGGGAGGATGAGATGGGGAGAGGGGATGGGAGGATGAGATGGGGAGAGTGGATGGGAGGATGAGATGGGGAGAGTGGATGGGAGGATGAGATGGAGGATGAGATGGGGAGAGGGGATGTGGGTGAGTGGATGGGAGGATGAGATGAGGATAGGGGATGGAGGATGAGATGGGGAGAGGGGATGTGGGTGAGTGGATGGGAGGATGAGATGGGGAGAGGGGATGGGGAGAGGGGATGGGAGGATGAGATGGGGAGAGTGGATGGGAGGATGAGATGGGGAGATGGGATGGGGAGAGTGGATGGGAGGATGAGATGGGGAGAGGGGATGGGGAGAGTGGATGGGAGGATGAGATGGGGAGAGTGGATGGGAGGATGAGATGGGGAGAGGGGATGGAGGATGCGATGGGGAGAGGGGATGTGGGTGAGTGGATGGGAGGATGAGATGGGGAGAGGGGATGGGAGGATGAGATGGGGGAGAGGGGATGGGGAGAGTGGATGGGAGGATGAGATGGGGAGAGTGGATGGGAGGATGAGATGGGGAGAGGGGATGTGGGTGAGTGGATGGGAGGATGAGATGGGGAGAGGGGGTGGAGGATGAGATGGGGAGAGTGGATGGGAGGATGAGATGGGGAGAGTGGATGAGAGGATGAGATGGGGAGAGTGGATGGGAGGATGAGATGGGGAGAGGGGGTGGAGGATGAGATGGGGAGAGTGGATGGGAGGATGAGATGGGGAGAGTGGATGGGAGGATGAGATGGGGAGAGGGGATGGAGGATGAGATGGGGAGAGGGGATGTGGGTGAGTGGATGGGAGGATGAGATGGGGAGAGGGGATGGGAGGATGAGATGGGGGAGAGGGGATGGGGAGAGTGGATGGGAGGATGAGATGGGGAGAGTGGATGGGAGGATGAGATGGGGAGAGGGGATGTGGGTGAGTGGAGGGAGGATGAGATGGGGAGAGGGGGTGGAGGATGAGATGGGGAGAGTGGATGGGAGGATGAGATGGGGAGAGTGGATGAGAGGATGAGATGGGGAGAGTGGATGGGAGGATGAGATGGGGAGAGGGGGTGGAGGATGAGATAGGGAGAGTGGATGGGAGGATGAGATGGGGAGAGGGGATGGGGGATGAGATGGGGAGAGGGGATGTGGGTGAGTGGATGGGAGGATGAGATGAGGATAAGGGATGGAGGATGAGATGGGGAGAGGGGATGTGGGTGAGTGGATGGGAGGATGAGATGGGGAGAGGGGATGAGAGGATGAGATGGGGGAGAGGGGATGGAAGATGAGATGGGGAGAGGGGATGGAGGATGAGATGGGGAGAGGGGATGGGGAGAGGGGATGGGAGGATGAGATGGGGGAGAGGGGATGGAGGATGAGATGGGGAGAGGGGATGGAGGATGAGATGGGGAGAGGGGATGGAGGATGAGATGGGGAGAGGGGATGTGGGTGAGTGGATGGGAGGATGAGATGGGGAGAGGGGGTGGAGGATGAGATGGGGAGAGTGGATGGGAGGATGAGATGGGGAGAGGGGATGGGAGGATGAGATGGGGAGAGTGGATGGGAGGATGAGATGGGGAGAGTGGATGGGAGGATGAGATGGAGGATGAGATGGGGAGAGGGGATGTGGGTGAGTGGATGGGAGGATGAGATGAGGATAGGGGATGGAGGATGAGATGGGGAGAGGGGATGTGGGTGAGTGGATGGGAGGATGAGATGGGGAGAGGGGATGGGGAGAGGGGATGGGAGGATGAGATGGGGAGAGTGGATGGGAGGATGAGATGGGGAGATGGGAGGGGAGAGTGGATGGGAGGATGAGATGGGGAGAGGGGATGGGGAGAGTGGATGGGAGGATGAGATGGGGAGAGTGGATGGGAGGATGAGATGGGGAGAGGGGATGGAGGATGCGATGGGGAGAGGGGATGTGGGTGAGTGGATGGGAGGATGAGATGGGGAGAGGGGATGGGAGGATGAGATGGGGGAGAGGGGATGGGGAGAGTGGATGGGAGGATGAGATGGGGAGAGTGGATGGGAGGATGAGATGGGGAGAGGGGATGTGGGTGAGTGGATGGGAGGATGAGATGGGGAGAGGGGGTGGAGGATGAGATGGGGAGAGTGGATGGGAGGATGAGATGGGGAGAGTGGATGAGAGGATGAGATGGGGAGAGTGGATGGGAGGATGAGATGGGGAGAGGGGGTGGAGGATGAGATGGGGAGAGTGGATGGGAGGATGAGATGGGGAGAGTGGATGGGAGGATGAGATGGGGAGAGGGGATGGAGGATGAGATGGGGAGAGGGGATGTGGGTGAGTGGATGGGAGGATGAGATGGGGAGAGGGGATGGGAGGATGAGATGGGGGAGAGGGGATGGGGAGAGTGGATGGGAGGATGAGATGGGGAGAGTGGATGGGAGGATGAGATGGGGAGAGGGGATGTGGGTGAGTGGAGGGAGGATGAGATGGGGAGAGGGGGTGGAGGATGAGATGGGGAGAGTGGATGGGAGGATGAGATGGGGAGAGTGGATGAGAGGATGAGATGGGGAGAGTGGATGGGAGGATGAGATGGGGAGAGGGGGTGGAGGATGAGATAGGGAGAGTGGATGGGAGGATGAGATGGGGAGAGGGGATGGGGGATGAGATGGGGAGAGGGGATGTGGGTGAGTGGATGGGAGGATGAGATGAGGATAAGGGATGGAGGATGAGATGGGGAGAGGGGATGTGGGTGAGTGGATGGGAGGATGAGATGGGGAGAGGGGATGAGAGGATGAGATGGGGGAGAGGGGATGGAAGATGAGATGGGGAGAGGGGATGGAGGATGAGATGGGGAGAGGGGATGGGGAGAGGGGATGGGAGGATGAGATGGGGGAGAGGGGATGGAGGATGAGATGGGGAGAGGGGATGGAGGATGAGATGGGGAGAGGGGATGGAGGATGAGATGGGGAGAGGGGATGGGAGGATGAGATGGGGAGAGGGGATGGAGGATGAGATGGGGAGAGTGGATATGGGTGAGTGGATGGGAGGATGAGATGGGGAGAGGGGATGGAGGATGACATGGGGAGAGTGGATGGGAGGATGAGATGGGGGAGAGGGGATGGAGGATGAGATGGGGAGAGGGGATGGAGGATGAGATGAGGAGAGGGGATGGAGGATGAGATGGGGAGAGTGGGTGGGAGGATGAGATGGGGAGAGGGGTGGGTGAGGGGATGGGAGGATGAGATGGGGGAGAGGGGATGGGGAGAGTGGATGGGAGGATGAGATGGGGGAGAGGGGATGGGGAGAGTGGATGGGAGGATGAGATGGGGAGAGTGGATGGGAGGATGAGATGGGGAGAGGGGATGGGAGGATGAGATGGGGAGAGTGGATGGGTAGAGGGGATGGGAGGAGTGGATGGGGAGAGGGGATGGGAGGATGAGATGGGGAGAGTGGATGGGGAGAGGGGATGGGAGGATGAGATGGGGAGAGGGGATGGGAGGATTAGATGGGGAGAGGGGGTGGAGGATGAGATGGGGAGAGTGGATGGGAGGATGAGATGGGGAGAGGGGTGGAGGATGAGATGGGGAGAGGGGATGGAGGATGAGATGGGGAGAGGGGATGGAGGATGAGATGGGGAGAGTGGATGGGAGGATGAGATGGGGAGAGGGGATGGAGGATGAGATGGGGAGAGGGGGTGGGAGGATGAGATGGGGAGAGGGGATGGAGGATGAGATGGGGAGAGTGGATGGAGGATGAGATGGGGAGAGGGGGTGGGAGGATGAGATGGGGAGAGGGGATGGGAGGATGAGATGGGGAGAGGGGATGGAGGATGAGATGGGGAGAGGGGATGGGAGGATGAGATGGGGAGAGGGGATGGAGGATGAGATGGGGAGAGGGGATGGAGGATGAGATGGGGAGAGGGGATGGAGGATGAGATGGGGAGAGGGGGTGGAGGATGAGATGGGGAGAGGAGGTGGAGGATGAGATGGGGAGAGGGGGTGGAGGATGAGATGGGGAGAGGGGATGGAGGATGAGATGGGGAGAGGGGATGTGGGTGAGGGGATGGAGGAGACAGGGGGAATGCGAAGGGGGGAGTACAGGTAGGGAATACAGCACATGGATCGGTGAGGGACTGAGATATGGAGAGCAGAGATGCAGGGAAAAGAAAGGGAAGGGTAATGTGGAGTGGTGGGAGGACTAAGAAGGAGAAGAAAAGAGAGATGAAGGGATGGATTTGGACTTGAATGGGGAAGGGTGCCTTTGGTGGAAGAGAGGGGATGAAGAGGTGAGGGGTCAGGGAAGGTCAATGGGGCCCTGCTCTTCTGTATCTCCCTCTCTTCCTCCACCCGTTGACCTCCCTCTCTCCCTCCATTCATTGACCTTGCCCTTGATGTTGAGAAACATTTCACCTCTGATAAAAGATGATGAGGAAATACAATCTGCTCTGAATCCAATACATAAATAAACACAGAGTAGAAAGACACAATATGTTGTTGTTCAGTTGAGCTGAAGCAGAACTGAAGCTCTGTGTATATGCCTAGTACAAGGTCCTCTGCTGCAATGACGTTTCTACGGTATGAGTCTGCATGCTGTTTGCCCCGAACGATTACATTGACTGACACACACAGAGACATACACACAAGCACACACACACAAACACACACACACTGCTATCCGTCTGTCTTCCAGTCTGTAGACTGTACTTCCAAGGTAACCGAGAAAGTGCTGCTGTTCTTTGGAGTTCTGAGACACATTTAAATACAGGCTACAAATGACACCAACACTGTCATTCTCACAGACAAACAGAAACAATCATAGACAATAGAACCCCACACCCAACTAGAGGCAGGGTTGGCTGGAGGAGGGCTCTCTGTGTCTGTCTTGTGATTTAGGCCACAAACACACACAAACACATACACAACACCTCTCTCTCTCTGGATGGCAGCTGGCCAGGAACAGTGTCTAAAATCAAATATGGTGTCAGAAACAGAGACAAGGATAGGGATACCTAGGATAGAGGAAAGGGAGGGAGGGAGGGAGGGAGGGAGGGAGGGAGGGAGGGAGGAAGGAAGGAAGGAAGGAAGGAAGGAAGGAAGGAAGGAAGGAGGGAGGGAGGGAGGGAGGGAGGGAGGGAGGGAGGGAGGGAGGGAGGGAGGGAGGGAGGGAGGGAGGAAGGAAGGAAGGAGGGAGGGAGGGAGGGAGGGAGGGAGGGAGGGAGGGAGGGAGGGAGGGAGGGAGGGAGGGAGGGAGGGAGGGAGGGAGGGAGGGAGGGAGGGAGGGAGGGAGGGAGGGAGGGAGGGAGGGAGGGAGGGAGGGAGGGAGGGAGGGAGGGAGGGAGGGAGGGAGGGAGGGAGGGAGGGAGGGAGGGAGGGAGGGAGGGAGGGAGGGAGGGAGGGAGGGAGGGAGGAAGGAAGGAAGGAAGGAGGGAGGGAGGGAGGGAGGGAGGGAGGGAGGGAGGGAGGGAGGGAGGGAGGGAGGGAGGGGGGAGGGAGGGAGGGAGGGAGGGAGGGAGGGAGGGAGGGAGGGAGGGAGGGAGGGAGGGAGGGAGGGAGGGAGGGAGGAAGGAAGGAAGGAGGGAGGGAGGGAGGGAGGGAGGGAGGGAGGGAGGGAGGGAGGGAGGAAGGAAGGAGGGAGGGAGGGAGGGAGGGAGGGAGGGAGGGAGGGAGGGAGGGAGGGAGGGAGGGAGGGAGGGAGGGAGGGAGGAAGGATGGAAGGAAGGAAGGAGGGAGGGAGGGAGGGAGGGAGGGAGGGAGGGAGGGAGGAAGGAAGGAAGGAAGGAAGGAAGGAGGGAGGGAGGGAGGGAGGGAGGGAGGGAGGAAGGAAGGAAGGAAGGAAGGAAGGAAGGAGGGAGGGAGGGAGGGAGGGAGGGAGGGAGGGAGGGAGGGAGGGAGGGAGGGAGGGAGGGAGGGAGGGAGGGAAAGATGGCTGGGTAAGAGAGTATGAAGGATCAGAAGGAAAGTGGAAAATATGGACAGATGGAGAATAGATAAAATGAGAGATGTATGGAGATAGAGAAAGGGATAGATTAGGGGCAGTTGTGTGTTAGCGATAGAGAGATGAGAGAAGTCGAGAGATGGAATGGGATAGATTAGGGGGAGCTGTGTGTTAGCGATAGAAAGATGGAGAGATGAGAGAAGTCAAGAGCGAGAAAGGGATAGATTAAAGGGGAGCTGTGTGTTAGCGATAGAAAGATGAGAGAAGTCGAAAGAGATAAAAAATGTGTGATGGAGGTGATGTGTGTGATGGAGATGGGCAGATAAAAGAAATTATGAAAAGGAACAAAGTGGATGTGTAAAAAGATAGAGTTAAGAGGGGATAAAAAGATACAGAAAGATGAAGAGAGTGTGGAAATGGAGAGATATGGTGATCTGAGAGGAGCAGAGAGAAAATAGGTGGATACAGACGTATTGGTTCAGGGAGAGACAGACTTAGCCCCTTTTCATTGAGATAAAAATAATAATTACAAACATTATTGAGAGAGGGGCAAGGAGAGAGGGAGGGAGACAAAGAAGAAGAGGGAGGTAGAGAGAGAGAGATAGAAATGGAGAGAGATAGAAATGGAGAGAGAGACATGGAGTGAGAGAAATGGAGAGAGAGAAATGGAGTGAGAGAAATGGAGAGAGTGAAAGGGAGAGAGAGAAATGGAGAGAGATATGTAGAGGATGTGAGAGGAGTTGTTATTTGTCCTCAGGCTGCTCTCTTCCAGGAAGGACCAGGATGAGTGGGAGGCGAACATCGTTTACCAACACAAACAGCTTGTGTGTGTGTGTGTGTGTGTGTGCATTCAGCTTTTCACTGCAGCCAGTAATCCCATTATATAACAGTCTTGAAATCAAAATACACCATGGCAATACAGACTAGCAGATGCAAATACGCTTTAAAGATAGCAAAATCAGGCAGATCATTCAAAAGTGACTTTGAAATTGGACGTCTAGCCATGTCCTGAGGACGTCAGAAAATGTATTCAAAAACAGCCACTAGGGGCAATAGAGAGTGCTATTACAATCAAGTAGGTTTGAGCTTTGCTAGGGTGTTGTGGACGGATCTCTGTAATCCCATGAATCCCAGAGATGAAATGTGAGTATGTGGAGAAGAGATGGCTTACTGAAGTATGGGGGAGTGGGGTGTGGGTGTCACGCCCTGACCTTAGTTATCTTTGTTTTCTTTATTATTTTGGTTAGGTCAGGGTGTGACAAGGGTGGTTTGTTTTGTTTTTGTATTGTCTAGGGTTTTTTGTATGTCTAGGGTTTTTTGTATGTCTAGGGTTTTTTGTATGTCTAGGGGTTTATATGTCTATGGTTGCCTAGATTGGTTCTCAATCAGGGAGCGGGGAATGGGAGTTAGGGAGTGGGGATTGGGGAGCGGGGAATTTGAGTTAGGGAGTAGGGAATGGGGATTGGGGAATGGGAGTTAGGGAGTAGGGAATGGGGATTGGGGAGCGGGGAATGGGAGTTAGGGAGTGGGGATTGGGGATTGGGAAGCGTGGAATGGGAGTTGAGGAGTAGGGAATGGGGATTGGGGAGCGGGGAATGGGAGTTAGGGAGTGGGGATTGGGGATTGGGAAGCGTGGAATGGGAGTTGAGGAGTAGGGAATGGGGATAGGGGAGCGGGGAATGGGAGTTGGGGAGTAGGGATGAGTGTCTTGTAGACCCTATATAGAAACACACTGAGGTGGGGTGCAGTAGATTACACCCCCCTGGACCCCCCTGGACCCCGATGGACCCAACAGGCGCCCCCATATTAGGAAAGGTTAAAGTGGGCTAAAATGAACTAAACTTGGCCTCGGTTGGCTTTTTTATACCAATACCAGCAACCCCAACCGTACCAAAACTATACAACAGCCCACAGAGACAGACAGAGTGACAAAGAGACAGACAGGCAAAGGGACAGAGACAGACAAAGAGACAGACAGGCAAAGGGACAGAGACAGACAAAGAGACAGACAGTGAGACACAGAGACAAAGAGACAGACAGAAAGACAGAGAGAGACAGGCAAAGGGACAGAGACAGACAAAGAGACAGACAAAGAGACAGACAGTGAGACACAGAGACAAAGAGACAGACAGAAGGACAAAGGGACAGAGACAAATCCACAGAAAGGTAAGGCTCGGAGTGGACACAGTTCTATTCTGTCATAGATGAGCTGTCGGCTGTGTATGTGTGTTGTGTGTGCGTGAGTGTGTGTGTGTCGTGAAGTGACCTACATTCCCGCTCGGTTGCGTCTAGTCGCCATGCCAACCTCTGACTGACAGCAGCGTTGCCAGGCATGTTGCTAGGTGCAGCGGGAAGACATGACACTGACCATGATGTCGTCAAAGTGTAGGCGACTGTGGTGTCAGCCGTCTGACTGTGGCCATCTGTTTAGACTTACTGTGGTCACATATCACACACACACACACACACACACAGACAAACCCACACACACACACACACACACACACACACACACACACACACACACACACACACACACACACACACACACACACACACACACACACACACACACATAGATTGGGGGTAGGGACCTGCAATAGACTAGCGTCCTGTCCAGTGGGTGTACTTGTACATCAAGCTGCCTCATGCTACAGAAACAGGAAATAGGCTGCTACTCCTTTGAGCCATTTTGGCTCGTACAAGTCAAGGCTCATGCAAGGTTACTTATGTTTACTGACTTACTTAAGCACACAAACACACACACACACGCACACACACACGCACACGCACACACACGCACACGCACACGCACACACACATACACACAGACAAACCCACACATACACACATACACACACAGACAAACCCACAGTAACACACACACACAAACACACACACACACATATACACATCGACAAACCCACACATACACACATACACACACAGACAAACCCACAGTAACACACACACACACACACACACACACGCACACACACACACACACACACAGGCAAACCCACACATACACACATACACACACAGACAAACCCACAGTAACACACACACTTACACACACACAGACAGTCTATAAAAAAGTGGTCAGATGAATATTTTCTGGGATTCTTCCGATGGCATTGAGGAGTACACCACATCAGTCACTGGCTTTATCAATACGTGCATCGAGGACGTCGTCCCTACATTGACTGTACATACATATCCCAACCAGAAGCCATGGATTACAGGTAACATTCGCACTGAGCTTAAGGGTAGAGCTGCTGCTTTCAAGGTGCGGGACTTTAACCCGGAACCTTACAAGAAATCCTGCTATGGCCTCAAACGAACCATCAAACAGGCAAAGCGCCAATACAGGACTAAGATTGAATCGTACTACACCAGCTCCGACGCTTGTCAGATGTGGCAGGGCTTGCAAACCATTACAGACTACAAAGTGAAGCACAGCCGCGAGCTGCCCAGTGACATGAGTCTACCAGACAAGCTAAATCACATCTTTGCTCGCTTCGAGGCAAGCAACACTGAGGCATGCATGAGAGCTTCAGCTGTTCCTGATGACTGTGTGATCACGCTCTCCGTAGCCGACGTGAGTAAGACCTTTAAACAGGTTAACATTCACAAGGCCACGGGGCCAGACAGATTACCAGGACGTGTGCTCCGGGTATGTACTGAAAAACTGGCAGGTGTCTTCACTGACATTTTCAACATGTCCCTGATTGAGTCTGTAATACGAACATGCTTCAAGCAGACCACCATAGTCCCTGTGCCAAAGAGCATTAAGGTAACCTGCCTAAATGACTACAGACCCGTAGCACTCATGTCCGTAGCCATGAAGTGCTTTGAAAGGCTTGTCATGGCTCACATTAACACCATTATCCCAGATACTCTAGACCCACCTACATTTGCATATCGCTCAAGCAGATCCACAGATGACGTAATATCTATTGCACTCCACACTACCCTTTTCCACCGTGACAAAAGGAAGACCTACGTGAGAATGCTATTCATTGACTGCAGCTCAGCGTTCAACACCATAGTGCCCTCAAAGCTCATCACTAAGCTAAGGATCCTGGAACTGAACACCTCCCTCTGCAACTGGATCCTGGACTTCCTGACAGGCTGCCCCCAGGTGGTGAGGGTAGGTAGCAACACATCTGCCGCTAATCCTCAACACTGGAGCCCCGCAGGGTTGCGTCTTCAGTCCCCTTCTGTACTCCCTGTTCACTCACGACTGCATGGCCAGGCACGACTCCAAAACCATCATTAAGTTTGCAGATGACACAGCAGTGGTAGGCCTGATTAACGACAAGACAGCCTATAGGGAGGAGGTCAGAGGCCTAGCCGTGTGGTGCCAGAATAACAACCTATACCTCAACATAATCAAGACAAAGGAGATGATTGTCGACTACAGGAAAAGGAGGACCGAGCACTCCCCCATTCTCATCGATAGGGCTGTTGTGGAGCAGCTTGAGAGCTTCAAGTTCCTTGGTGTCCACATCACCAACAAACTATAATGGTCCAAACACACCAAGACAGTCGTGAAGAGGGCACGACAAAACCTATTCCCCCTCAGGAGACTGAAAAGGTTTGGCATGGGTCCTCAGATCATCAAATGTTCTACAGCTGCAACATCGAGAGCATCCTTACTGGTTGCATCACTGCCTGGTACGTCAACTGCTCGGCCTCCGACCGCAAGGCACTACAGAGGGTGGTGCGTACTGCCCAGTATATCACTGGGGCCAAGCTGCCTGCCATCCAGGACCTCTACACCTGGCAATGTCAGAGGAAGGCCTTAAAAATTGTCATATCAAATGTATTTATATAGCCCTTCTTACACCAGCTGATATCTCAAAGTGCTGTACAGAAACCCAGCCTAAAACCCCAAACAGCAAGCAATGCAGGTTTAGAATCACGGTGGCTAGAAAAACTCCCTAGAAAGGCCAAAACCTCTGAAGAAACCTAGAGAAGAACCAGGTTATGAGGGGTGGCCAGTCATCTTCTGGCTGTGCCGGGTGGAGATTATAACAGAAAATGGCCAAGATGTTCAAATGTTCATAAATGACCAGCATGGTCGAATAATAATAATCACAGTAGTTGTTGAGGGTGCAACAAGTCAGCACCTCAGGAGGAAATGTCAGTTGGCTTTTCATAGCCGATCATTAAGAGTATCTCTACTGCTCCTGCTGTCTCTAGAGAGTTGAAAACAGCAGGTCTGGGACAGGTAGCACGTCCGGTGAACAGGTCAGAGTTCCATAGTCGCAGGCAAAACAGTTGAAACTGGAGCAGCAGCACGGCCAGGTGGACAGCAAGGAGGTCTCATGCCAGGTAGTCCTGAGGCATGGTCCTAGGGCTCAGGTCCTCGAGAGAGAGAAAGAAAGAAAGAAAGAAAGAAAGAGAGAATTAGAGAGAACATACTTAAATTCACACAGGAGAAGTAGTCCAGATATAACAAACTGACCCTAGCCCCCCGACACATAAACTACTGCAACATAAATACTGGAGGCTGAGCCAGGAGGGGTCAAGAGACACTGTGGCCCCATCTGATGATACCCCCGGACAGGGCCAAACAGGCAGGATATAACTGCACCCACTTTGCCAAAGCACAGCCCCCACACCACTAGAGGGATATCTTCAACCACCAACTTACCATCCTGAGACAATGCTGAGTACAGCCCACAAAGATCTCCGCCACGGCACAACCCAATGGGGGGGCGCCAACCCAGACAGGAAGATCACGTCAGTGACTCAACCCACTCAAGTGATGCACCCCTCCTAGGGACGGCATGGAAGAGCACCAGTAAGCCAGTGACTCAGCCCCTGTAATAGGGTTAGAGGCAGAGAATCCCAGTGGAGAGAGGGGAACCGGCCAGGCAGAGAAAGCAAGGGTGGTTTGTTGCTCCAGAGCATTTCCGTTCACCTTCACACTCCTGGGCCAGACTACACTCAATCATATGACCCACTGAAGAGATGAGTCTTCAGTAAAGACTTAAAGGTTGAGGCCGAGTCTGCGTCTCTCACATGGGTAGACAGACCATTCCATAAAAATGGAGATCTATAGGAGGAAGCCCTGCCACCAGCTGTTTGCTTAGAAATTCTAGGGACAATTAGAAGGCCTGCGTCTTGTGACCGTAGCGTACGTGTAGGTATGTACGGCAGGACCAAATCAGAAAGATAGGTAGGAGCAAGCCCATGTAATGCTTTGTAGGTTAACAGTAAAACCTTGAAATCAGCCCTTGCCTTATCAGGAAGCCAGTGTAGGGAGGATATCACTGGAGTAATATGATAATTTTTTTTGGTTCTAGTCAGGATTCTAGCAGCCGTATTTAGCACTAACTGAAGTTTATTTAGTGCTTTAACCGGGTAGCCGGAAAGTAGAGCATTGCAGCAGTCTAACCGAGAAGTAACTAAAGCATGGATTAATTTTTCTGCATCATTTTTGGACCAAAAGTTTCTGATTTTTGCAATGTTACTAAGATGGAAAAAAGCTGTCCTTGAAACAGTCTTGATATGTTCGTCAAAAGAGAGATCAGGGACCAGAGTAACGCTGAGGTCCTTCCCAGTTTTATTTGAGACGACTGTACATCCATCAAGATTAATTGTCAGATTCAACCGATCTCTTTGTTTCTTGGGACCTAGAACAAGCATCTCTGTTTTGTCTGAGTTTAAAAGTAGAAAGTTTGCAGCCATCCACTTCCTTATGTCTGAAACACAGGCTTCTAGCGAGGGCAATTTTGGGGTTTCACCATGTTTCATTGAAATGTACAGCTGAACATCCTCGGTCCTGGCAGAGTTGTGCAGACTCAGGGCAACTGAGCTTTGGAGGAATATGCAGATTTAAAGAGGAGTCCGTAATTTGCTTTCTAATGATCATGTCTTTTCCTCAAAGAAGTTCATGATTTTATAACTGCTGAAGTGAAGCCATCCTCTCTTGGGGAATGCTGCTTTTTAGTTAGCTTTACGACTATCAAAAATACATTTCGGATTGTTCTTATTTTCCTCAATTAAGTTGGAAAAATAGGATGATTGGGCAGCCGTGAGGGCTCTTCGATACTGCACGGTACTGTCTTTCCAAGCTAGTCGGAAGACTTCCAGTGTGGTGTGGCGCCATTTCCGTTCCAATTTTCTGGAAGCTTGCTTCAGAGCTTGGGTATTTTCTATATACCAGGGAGCTAGTTTCTTATGACAAATGTTTTTCGTTTTTAAGGGTGCAACTACATCTAGGGTATTGCACAAGGTTGAATTGAGTCCCTCAGTTAGGTGGTTAACTGATTTTGTCCTCTGACAACCTTGGGTAGGCAGAGGGAGTCTGGAAGGGCATCAAGGAATCTTTGGGTTGTCTGAGAATTTATAGCACGAATTTTGATGCTCCTTGGTTGGGGTCTGAGCAGATTATTTGTTGTGATTGCAAACGTAATTTATAGCCTCCAAATTGACTCTGTACCGGCACCACCTGTATATAGCCTCCATATTGACTCTGTACCGGTACCACCTGTATATAGCCTCACTACTGTTATTTTCACTGTCATTTTACTGTAAAAAAAATGTATTTCTTTACTTATCTATTGTTTACCTAATACCTAGTTTGTACTTAAAAATTGCACTCTTGGTCGGGGCCTGTAAGAAAGCATTTCACTGTAAGGTCTACACCTGTAGTAGTGGTGCACATGAAAATAAACTTTGATTTGATTTGACTTGACATACACTAACACACATACACACACACACACACACACACTGAAGGCACAACACACACCGTGCCTGCAAGGACAAGTGTAAGTGTGCACTCAATTACTTACCTACGTGTGTGTGTGTGTGTGTGTGTGTGTGTGTGTGTGTGTGTGTGTGTGTGTGTGTGTGTGTGTGTTTAAACAAAACGTGTGTGTATGTGTGTGCATTTGTGTGTGTTTGTGTGTTTGAGTGCAAAATGTGTGTGTGCGTGTGTGTGTGTGAAAAAATGCAGCTAATTGGATGTCCTTCACTGTCTCTCTAACCTTTCAGATCTCCATGGTGATGGCACAAGGCTTCCAGTCAGGCTAAGCGTTATCAACTCCAACAGACTGTGTGTGTGTGTATGTGTGTGTGTGTGTGTGTGTGTGTGTGTGTGTGTGTGTGTGCGTGCGTGCACGCGTGTGTGTGTGTGTGTGTGTGTGTGCGTGCGTGCGTGCGTGCGTGTGTGTGAGACTGCGTTTACACAAGCGTGCGTGTTTGTGTGTGCGCACGTGCTTACTTCCTCTAATAAGCCAATTGTGAATTAACTGATATGTGACACTTTGAGAAAGTGGATAGTAATGTATAGTCGGCAGACAACAGAAGGCCTTATCTACATGAGGCAACTGTCTCCATTCACAATCTATTACAGGACACCTGTGATGTTCTTTTACAGGACACCTGTGATGTTCTATTACAGGACACCTGTGATGTTCTATTACAGGACACCTGTGATGTTCTATTACAGGACACCTGTGATGTTCTATTACAGGACATCTGTGATGTTCTATTACAGGACATCTGTGATGTTCTATTACAGGACACCTGTGATGTTCTATTACAGGACATCTGTGATGTTCTATTACAGGACACCTGTGATGTTCTATTACAGGACATCTGTGATGTTCTATTACAGGACACCTGTGATGTTCTATTTAAGACATCCGTAATGTTCTATTACAGGACACCTGTGATGTTCTATTACAGGACATCTGTGATGTTCTATTGCAGGACACCAGTGATGTTCTATTACAGGACATCTGTGATGTTCTATTGCAGGACACCTGTGATGTTCTATTACAGGACATCTGTGATGTTCTATTACAGGACATCTGTGATGTTCTATTACAGGACACCTGTGATGTTATATTACAGGACATCTGTGATGTTCTATTACAGGATGCATGTGATGTTCTATTACAGGACATCTGTGATGTTCTATTACAGGACACCTGTGATGTTCTATTACAGGACACCAGTGATGTTCTATTCCAGGACACCTGTGGTGTTCTATTACAGGATGCATGTGATGTTCTATTACAGGACATCTGTGATGTTCTATTGCAGGACACCTGTGATGTTCTATTACAGGACACCTGTGATGTTCTATTACAGGACATCTGTGATGTTCTATTACAGGACATCTGTGATGTTCTATTACAGGACACCTGTGATGTTATATTACAGGACACCTGTGATGTTCTATTACAGGATGCATGTGATGTTCTATTACAGGACATATGTGATGTTCTATTACAGGACACCTGTGATGTTCTATTACAGGACACCTGTGATGTTCTATTCCAGGACACCTGTGATGTTCTATTCCAGGACACCTGTGATGTTCTATTACAGGATGCATGTGATGTTCTATTACAGGCCATCTGTGATGTTCTATTGCAGGACACCTGTGATGTTCTATTACAGGACACCTGTGATGTTCTATTACAGGACATCTGTGATGTTCTATTACAGGACATCTGTGATGTTCTATTACAGGACACCTGTGATGTTATATTACAGGACATCTGTGATGTTCTATTACAGGACACCTGTGATGTTCTATTACAGGACACCTGTGATGTTCTATTACAGGACATCTGTGATGTTCTATTACAGGACATCTGTGATGTTCTATTACAGGACACCTGTGATGTTATATTACAGGACATCTGTGATGTTCTATTACAGGATGCATGTGATGTTCTATTACAGGACATCTGTGATGTTCTATTACAGGACACCTGTGATGTTCTATTACAGGACACCAGTGATGTTCTATTCCAGGACACCTGTGATGTTCTATTACAGGATGCATGTGATGTTCTATTACAGGACATCTGTGATGTTCTATTGCAGGACACCTGTGATGTTCTATTACAGGACACCTGTGATGTTCTATTACAGGACATCTGTGATGTTCTATTACAGGACATCTGTGATGTTCTATTACAGGACACCTGTGATGTTATATTACAGGACACCTGTGATGTTCTATTACAGGATGCATGTGATGTTCTATTACAGGACATATGTGATGTTCTATTACAGGACACCTGTGATGTTCTATTACAGGACACCTGTGATGTTCTATTCCAGGACACCTGTGATGTTCTATTCCAGGACACCTGTGATGTTCTATTACAGGATTCATGTGATGTTCTATTACAGGACATCTGTGATGTTCTATTGCAGGACACCTGTGATGTTCTATTACAGGACACCTGTGATGTTCTATTACAGGACATCTGTGATGTTCTATTACAGGACATCTGTGATGTTCTATTACAGGACACCTGTGATGTTATATTACAGGACATCTGTGATGTTCTATTACAGGACACCTGTGATGTTCTATTACAGGACACCTGTGATGTTCTATTCCAGGACACCTGTGATGTTCTATTACAGGATGCATGTGATGTTCTATTCCAGGACACCTGTGATGTTCTATGACAGGATGCATGTGATGTTCTATTACAGGACACCTGTGATGTTCTATGCAGGACACGTGATGTTCTATTACCGGACACCTGTGATGTTCTATGCAGGACATCTGTGATGTTCTATTACAGGACACCTGTGATGTTCTATTACAGGAGACACTCCATACGATATTACAGGATACACCCCACACCTGGTACCTAGAGATCCACAGGCTGTATATTGTGTGAGATGTATATTGAACCTTTATTTTGATTCTCAATAGATGTTAAGATGTTCTATGTTATTGTAACCCAATTGTCTCTTGTGGTACAGCAAGCGCTTTTGGGGAAAAAATATTCTTTATTGTTCTTTCTGTGCAAATTGTCACAAGAACAAGAGTGAATTATATTACTCCAATGCTAAAATAAATGTCCAATATACCTCTCACAATCATATACCCTATAGAATGGTAGAGATAATGCAGATGATAAAATAAATGTCCAATATACCTCTCACAATCATATACCCTATAGAATGGTAGAGATAATGCAGATGATTCAACAGTGGTGGATATTCCAACAAGGTACTGTATATCTCATCGCCCCTGGAAACACTCATCTTCATAGTCGGAACAGCAGGACAATACATTTCCCTGTCAAATCTCATTTATCCTTCTCCACCCCTTCTCCCTCTCTCTCGCTCATCCTCTCTCTTTCCCCATCTCTCTTCCTCCCTCTCTCTTGCTAGCCCTCTCTCTCTTTCCCCCACTCTCTCGTTTATCCTCTCTCTTTCTCCCTCTCTCTCTTTCCCCATCTCTCTTCCTCCCTCTCTCTCATCCTCTCTCTCTCCTGCTCTCTATACCTTCCTCTCTCTCTCTCTCTCACTCGCCCTCTCTCTCTTTCTCCCCATCTCTCTCCCTCCAGCTCTCTCTTTCCTTCTGATAATACTCTGAATGAAAATGAATCAGAGGGTAGTCTTTCGCTTTGCAGCTGTTTCTGATCTTGTAATAGATTATTACAGAGGCCATAGAGGCTCAGAGAGGACAAGGTTATGTTATCAATCGCTATAAGAACTGTAGATGACAGCCTCTCACCTCACCAAGACACTGTCTGCCATCTAGTTCATATGTCAATGTGTTGCATGAGCAAAGGTAATGATTTCTGACACATGGATTGATACGGTTGTGTCCTCTCTCTCTCTCTCTCTCTCACTCTCTCTCGCTCTCTCTCTCTCTCTCTCTGTATCTCTCTCTCTCTCTCTCTCTCTCTCTCTCTCCCTCTCTGTATCTCTCTCTCTCTCTCTCTGTATCTCTCTCTCTCTCTCTCTCTGTATCTCTCTCTCTCTGTATCTCTCTGTATCTCTCTCTCTCTGTATCTCTCTCACTCTCTCTCACTCTCTCTCTCACTCTCTCTCTCTCTCTCTCTCTCCCTCTCTGTATCTCTCTCTCTCTCTCTCTGTATCTCTCTCTCTCTCTCTCTCTGTCTCTCTCTCCCTCTCTGTATCTCTCTCTCTGTATCTCTCTCTCTCTCTCTCTGTAACTCTCTCTCTCTGTATCTCTCTCTCTCTGTATCTCTCTGTATCTCTCTCTCTCACTCTCTCGCTCACTCTCTCTCTCTCTCTCTCTGTATCTCTGTATCTCTCTCTCTCTCAATTCAATTCAAGGGGCTTTATTGGCATGGGAACATGTGTTAACATTGCCAAAGCAAGTGAGGTGATAATGTACAAAAGTGAAATAAACAATAAAAATTAACAGTAAACATTACACATACAGAAGTTTCAAAACAATAAAGACATATATACAGTGTTGTAACAATGGTACAAATGGTTAGAGTACACAAGGGAAAATAACAGCAACAGGTCACAAATCTTGCTGCTGTGATGGCAAACTGTGGAATTTCACCCAGTAGATATGGGAGTTTATCAAAATTGGATTTGTTTTCGAATTCTTTGTGGATCTGTGTAATCTGAGGGAAATATGTCTCTCTAATATGGTCATACATTGGGCAGGAGGTTAGGAAGTGCAGCTCAGTTTCCACCTCATTTTGTGGGCAGTGAGCACATAGCCTGTCTTCTCTTGAGATCATGTCTGCCTACGGCGGCCTTTCTCAATAGCAAAGCTATGCTCACTGAGTCTGTACATAGTCAAAGCTTTCCTTAAGTTTGGGTCAGTCACAGTGGTCAGGTATTCTGCCACTGTGTACTCTCTGTTTAGGGCAAAATAGCATTCTAGTTTGCTCAGTTTTTTTGTTAATTCTTTCCAATGTGTCAAGTAATTATCTTTTTGTTTTCTCATGATTTGGTTGGGTCTAATTGTGTTGCTGTCCTGGGGCTCTGTGAGGTGTGTTTGTGTTTGTGAACAGAGCCCCAGGACCAGCTTGCTTAGGGGACTCTTCTCCAGGTTCATGGCTTTGTTATGGAAGGTTTGGGAATCGCTTCATTTTAGGTGATTGTAGAATTTAATAGCTATTTTCTGGATTTTGATAATTAGTGGGTATCGGCCTAATTCTGCTCTGCATGCATTATTTGGTGTTCTACGTTGTACACGGAGGATATTTTTGCAGAATTCTGCATGCAGAGTCTCAATTTGGTGTTTGTCCCATTTTGTGAAGTGTGGGTTGGTGAGAGGACCCCAGACCTCACAACCATAAAGGGAAATTGGCTCTATGACTGATTCAAGTATTTTTTGCCAGATCCTAATTAGTATGTTGAATTTTATGTTCCTTTTGATGGCATAGAATGCCCTTGCCTTGTTTCTCAGATCGTTCACAGCTTTGTGGAAGTTACCTGTGACGCTGATGTTTAGGCCAAGGTATGTATAGTTTTTTGTGTGCTCTAGGGCAACAGTGTCTAGATGGAATTTGTATTTGTGGTCCTGGCGACTGGACCTTTTTTGGAACACCATTATTTTGGTCTTACTGAGATTTACTGTCAGGGCCCAGGTCTGACAGAATCTGTGCAGAAGATCTAGGTGCTGCTGTAGGCCCTCCTTGGTTGGTGACAGAAGCAACAGATCATCAGCAAACAGTAGACATTTGACTTTGGATTCTAGTAGGGTGAGGCTGGGTGCTGTGGACTTTTCTAGTGCCCCTTGCCAATTCGTTGATATATATGTTGAAGAGGGTGGGGCTTAAGCTGCATCCCTGTCTCTCCCCACGACCTTGTGTGAAGAAATGTGTGTTTTTTTTGCCAATTTTAACCGCACACTTGTTGTTTGTGTACATGTATTTTATAATGTCGTATATGTTTTACCCCCAACACCACTTTCCATCAATTTGTATAGCAGACCCTCATGCCAAATTGAGTCAAAGGCTTTTTTGTTTTGGTTTGTTTGGTTGTCAATTAGGGTGTGCAGGGTGAATACATGGTCTGTTGTACGGTCATTTGGTAAAAAGCCAATTTGACATTTGCTCAGTACATTGTTTTCATTGAGGAAATGTACGAGTCTGCTGTTAATGATAATGCAGAGGATTTCCCCAACGTTATTGTTGACGCATATTCCACTGTAGTTATTGTGGTCAAATTTGTCTCCACTTTTGTGGATTGGGGTGATCAGTCCTTGGTTCCAAATATTGGGGAAGATACCAGAGCTAAGGATGATGTTAAAGAGTATTAGTATAGCCAATTGGAATTTGTTATCTGTATATTTGATCATTTCATTAAGGATACCATCAACACCACAGGCCTTTTTGGGTTGGAGGGTTTTTATTTTGTCCTGTAGCTCCTTCAAGCTCCTTCAAGGTAATTGGAGAATCCAGTGGGTTCTGGTAGTCTTTACTAGTTGATTCTAAGATTTGTATTTGATCATGTATATGTTTTTGCTGTTTGTCTTTGTTATAGAGACAAAAATACAGGAGAAGTGGCTTACCCATACATCTCCATTTTGGATAGATCATTCTTTGTGTTGTTGTTTGTTTAGTGTTTTCCAATTTTCCCAGAAGTGGTTAGAGTCTATGGATTCTTAAATTACATTGAGCTGATTTCTGACGTGCTGTTCCTTCTTTTTCCGTAGTGTATTTCTGTATTGTTTTAGTGATTCACCATAGTGAAGGAGTAGACTCAGGTTTTCCGGGTCTCTATGTTTTTGGTTGGACAGGTTTCTCAATTTCTTTCTTAGATTTTTGCATTCTTCATCAAACCATTTGTCATTGTTGTTCATTTTCTTCGGTTTTCTATTTGAGATTTTTAGATTTGATAGGGAAGCTGAGAGGTCAAATATACTGTTAAAATCTGTTGAGGCGAGGTATATATTACAGTGGAACATTTTACCCAGGAAATTGTCTAAAACGGATTGAATTTGTTGTTGCCTAATTGTTTTTTGGTAGGTTTCCAAACTGCATTCCTTCCATCTAAAGCATTTCTTAATGTTACTCAGTTCCTTTGGCTTTGATGCCTCATGATTGAGTATTGCTCTGTTCAAGTAGACTGTGATTTGGCTGTGGTCTGATAGGGGTGTCAGTGGGGCTGACTGTGAACGCTCTGAGAGACTCTGGGTTGAGGTCAGTGATAAAGTAGTCTACAGTACTACTGCCAAGAGATGAGCTATAGGTGTACCTACCATAGGAGTCCCCTCAAAGCCTACCATTGACTATGTACATACCCAGCATGCGACAGAGATGCAGGAGTTGTGACCCGTTTTTGTTTGTTATGTTGTCATAGTTGTGCCTAGGGGGGCATATGTGGAAGGGAATGCTGTCACCTGCAGGCAGGTGTTTGTCCCCCGTGTGCTGAGGGTGTCAGGTTCTTGTCCGGTTCTGGCATTTAGGCCGCCACAGACTAGTACATGTCCCTGGGCCTGGAAATGATTGATTTCCCCCTCCAGGATGGAGGACATTTTTCTCTGTTAAGATAATTTCCTTTTGAATGTCTAGCCAAATGTAAAATGTTCCTGTTTTGATCAATTTAATGGAGTGAGTTAGGTCTGCTCTATACCAAATTAGCATACCCCCTGAGTCCCATCCCTGTTTCACATCTGGTAGTTTGGTGGATGGGACTACCAGCTCTCTGTAACCTAGAGGGCAACCAGTGGGTCCATCTTCTCTATACCAGGTTTATTTCAGGATGACAATGTCTGTATTACCGATTTCTTTGGTGAAGTCCGGGTTCCTGCTCTTTAGGCCAAAGGCAGATGACCTCAGGCCTTGGATATTCCCCCCCACACACAGAAATGCACAAACATAGAAGCGCACACACACACAGCACATACACACACACACACACACACACAGCACACACACATTTGTTTTACTATCCTTGCAGGTACCAAACAATTGATTCCTATTCCAAGTCATATTTTTTCTAACCCCTAACCCTAAACCCAAACCCTAACCCTTATTCCTAACCCTAATTCTAACCCTAATAGTAACCCTAAGCCCTAACCCTAAACCCAAACCCTAACCCTTATTCCTAACCCTAATTCTAACCCTAATTGTAACCCTAACCCTAACCCTTATTCCTAACCCTAATTCTAACCCTTATTCCTAACCCTAATTCTAACCCTAATAGTAACCCTAACCCCTAAACCTAAAATAACCTTTTTCCTTGGGTACCAGGGAAAGTTTCCCACTTTTCAGCCAGGTCACTTGTGATGCAAGTCAGTATTCAACGAGAGGGAGGGAGAAAAGGAGAGAGAGAGAGAGAGAGAGAGAGAGAGAGAGAGAGAGAGAGAGAGAGAGAGAGAGAGAGAGAGAGAGAGAGAGAGAGAAAGAGAGAGAGAAAGAGAGAGAGGGGGGAGACCATTAGGAGATATTATACACAGTTTATATTGACTTGTGAGATCTCTTTTTCAGAGAGCATCTATCTGATTAAGACATGCCAGCTGGAGACTGTAGGTGTGTGTGTGTCCTTGAATGTGTGTGCATTGTATGTGTGTTTATGAAATACATCTTGGGAGCTTGACATTCCGAGTCAAGAATGGTGTGTGTGTGTGTGTGTGTGTGTGTGTGTGTGTGTGTGTGTGTGTGTGCATGTGTGCCTGTTTGTGAAATCTTGTTTAGTGGGAGCCTAGTTGTTCAGAGGCAGCGGCTGGAGAGCTCTGCTGTACCTAATCGAACTAGAGAGCGTGACGCCCTGATTAAAAACCCCTGAGAACACACACACGCAAACACACATAGCCGCAAATGCACCACACAAACACACTCGCACACACACACGCACGCACACACACACACACACACACACACACACAAACACACACATTCTCTCTCTATCAGACAAATACTTGCTTTCTCTAATACAGAGCACACACTCTCTCTGTCTCTAAAAAACACACACTTTCTACATTTATTTTATTAAGTGTTCTTCCCTATAACCTGTTCTCTCCTGACTCTCCTGACTATGTCCTGACTCTCTCCTTACTCTGTCCTGACTCTCACCTGACTCTCACCTGACTCTGTCCTGACTCTCTCCTGACTCTGTCCTGACTCTCACCTGACTCTCACCTGACTCTCTCCTGACTCTGTCCTGACTCTGTCCTGACTCTCTCCTGACTCTGTCCTGACTCTCACCTGACTCTCTCCTGACTCTCTCCTTGCTCTCACCTGACTCTCTCCTGACTCTCTCCTTACTCTGTCCTGACTCTCACCTGACTCTGTCCTGACTCTGTCCTGACTCTCAACTGACTCTGTCCTGACTCTCTCCTGACTCTGTCCTGACTCTGTCCTGACTCTCACCTGACTCTGTCCTGACTCTCACCTGACTCTGTCCTGACTCTCTCCTTGCTCTTACCTGACTCTCTCCTTACTCTGTCCTGACTCTCACCTGACTCTGTCCTGACTCTCACCTGACTCTGTCCTGACTCTCACCTGACTCTGTCCTGACTCTCACCTGACTCTCTCCTGACTCTCTCCTTGCTCTCACCTGACTCTCTCCTGACTCTCTCCTTACTCTGTCCTGACTCTCACCTGACTCTGTCCTGACTCTCACCGGACTCTGTCCTGACTCGCTCCTGTCTCTGTCCTGACTCTCACCTGACTCTCTCCTGACTCTCACCTGACTCTCTCCTGACTCTCTCCTGACTCTCTCCTGACTCTCAACTGACTCTCACCTGACTCTCACCTGACTCTCTCCTGACTTTCACCTGACTCTCACCTGACTCTCTCCTGACTTTCACCTGACTCTGTCCTGACCCTCACCTGACTCTCTCCTGACTCTCTCCTGACTCTGTCCTGACTCTCAACTGACTCTCACCTGACTCTCACCTGACTCTCTCCTGACTTTCACCTGACTCTCACCTGACTCTCTCCTGACTTTCACCTGACTCTCACCTGACTCTCACCTGACTTTCACCTGACTCTCACCTGACTCTCTCCTGACTTTCACCTGACTCTCACCTGACTCTCTCCTGACTTTCACCTGACTCTCACCTGACTCACTCCTGACTCTCTCCTGACTCTCATCTGACTCTCTCCTGACTCTCCAGGCTGAAGTGAATATACAGTATTTTTCATAATGTGCGTTAGGTTGCGGTGGTCAGGGTGAAACAGCAGCTGTATAAACCACTACCCACACTCCACATAGAGAGAGAACAAAGATTAATCCTTCACCCTCATTTCCATATACCTCCACCTTTCAAACCCCGTTCCTCCACAACGCCCCATCCCTCCCTCCCCCTCACTCCCTCCCTCCCTCCCTCTCTCTCTCTCTCCCTCCCTCCTCTGCTCTAACATTTTCGTTCTGCACTTCCATCTGACCTGACAAATACCCCTGATCATCTTTGAGTGGTCGTAACTGTAGAGCAAGAGAAAGAGAGAGAGAGAGAGAGGGAAAGAGACAGAGAGTGAGTGAAAATTACAATAATCTTCTGACCTATACCTCTATCCCCCATCCCCCCATTCCAATTACCCTTGAAACTGAAGCTGTCAAGCTCCTATAGTCCTCAAGAGATAGTCACCTCCACAGGGAGAGAACTACAATTCATTATTCACCTCTCTCTGAATCACCTATCTCTAACCTTTTCCCCAATCCTGTCTTTCACTGCACTGCACATTATGGTGAGGTGGATGACAGAATAATTATTTCCCTGGTGAAGAAAAACCCCTTCACAACAGCTGTCCAGATCAATAACAACCTCCAGGAGGTAGGCGTATCTGTGTCAAAGTCAACAATCAAGAGAAGACTTCACCAGAGTAAATACATAGGATTTACCACACAATGTAAACCATTGGTAGGCCTCAAAAATAGGAAGACCAGATTAGAGTATGCCAAACAACATCTATAAAAAGCCTGTCCAGTTCTGGAACAACATCCTATGGACAAATGAGACAAAGGTCAACTTGTACCAGAATAATGGGAAGAGAAGCGTATGGAGAAGAGAAGGAACTGCTCATGATTCCAAGCATACCACCTCATCTGTGAAGCATGGTGGAGGTAGTGTTATGATGTGGGCATGTGTGGCTGCCAATGGAACTGGTTCCCTTTTATTTATTGATGATGTGATTGCTGACAAAAGCAGCAGAAAGAAGGAGGGCTGATTCTGACAGAGATAAACAGCGAACGAAGGCATTCACACTTAAATACATCCATGATTTGGGCAGGACACCAAATGGGCAGCAGTTCGTGTGCAAAGAATATGAATACTGTGAGAATAGTTTCTAGATTGTATCAACGATAGGTGTCTCTCTCTCTCTCTCTCTCTCTCTCTCTCTCTCTCTCTCTCTCTCTCCCCCTCTTCATCTCCTTTGTAAAAATCCACCATATTGTGTCAGTCCACTAGGGATCTTTTTCTCATGTATTAAGTGTGTATGTTTATTAGGTGTTAGTATTTAATTAGCTAGTAAATAAATAACTAAACCAATTTGTGCAGTACTGAATCATGAGTAGGGCTGGGGTTTTTACAGATCCAAGAAGGTTACGACTGTTCAGAATGATGATATGATAAGAGGTTATTATTTAATACGTTGACTGTTTTATGGATGTTATGGGTAAAGACCTTTAGAGTTTAATTGGGGAGATGGTAACTCTTTAAACAACCTCTCTCGTGGTGCCCCAATTTCCTAATGAGTTCTTTGTTACATGATTAATTTAATCTGGTAACAATTAAACATATTTAATTGATTCGATAAATCACAGTCATCAGATTAATTAAAGCAAAGTCACGACAAAGCTTAAAAGCTTATTTCCATTGTGGTCCTTTTGAAGAGGAAAGGAAGGAAGGGGAATGCAACATGGTTATGCTGCAATAGTAGTGGCAACAGACAATGACAGACAAAATTGTTGTTTGATTCATAACATGAAATAAGTACAATTCCCTTTCCTAATAAACAACTATGGGCAGGTACATATCCCTTGTCTCACATGCCCTTAACTTCTTGGTGACGGGGCAGTATTTTCACATCCGGATGAAATGCATGCCCAAATTCAACTTCCTGCTACTCATCTCCAGAAGATAAGACATGCATATTAAATCAAATCAAATCAAATCAAATCAAATCAAATTGTATTTGTCACATACACATGGTTAGCAGATGTTAATGCGAGTGTAGCGAAATGCTTGTGCTTCTAGTTCCGACAATGCAGTAATAACAAGTAATCTAACTAACAATTCCAAAACTACTGTCTTGTACACAGTGTAAGGGGATAAAGAATATGTACATAAGGATATATGAATGAGTGATGGTACAGAGCAGCATAGGCAAGATAGAGTAGATGGTATCGGGTACAGTATGTACAAATGAGATGAGTATGTAAACAAAGTGGCATAGTATAGTATAAAGTGGCTAGTGATACATGTATTACATAAGGATACCGTCGATGATATCAATATATATATATATATATACAGTATATACGTATGCGTATGAGATGAATAATGTAGGGTAAGTAACATTTATATAAGGTAGCATTGTTTAAAGTGGCTAGTGATATATTTACATCATTTCCCATCAATTCCCATTATTAAAGTGGCTGGAGTTGAGTCAGTGTCAGTGTGTTGGCAGCAGCCACTCAGTGTTAGTGGTGGCTGTTTAACAGTCTGATGGCCTTGAGATAGAAGCTGTTTTTCAGTCTCTCGGTCCCAGCTTTGATGCACCTGTACTGACCTCGCCTTCTGGATGATAGCGGGGTGAACAGGCAGTGGCTCGGGTGGTTGATGTCCTTGATGATCTTTATGGCCTTCCTGTGACATCGGGTGGTGTAGGTGTCCTGGAGGGCAGGTAGTTTGCCCCCGGTGATGCGTTGTGCAGACCTCACTACCCTCTGGAGAGCCTTACGTTTGAGGGCGGTGCAGTTGCCATACCAGGCGGTGATACAGCCCGCCAGGATGCTCTCGATTGTGCATCTGTAGAAGTTTGTGAGTGCTTTTGGTGACAAGCCGAATTTCTTCAGCCTCCTGAGGTTGAAGAGGCGCTGCTGCGCCTTCTTCACGATGCTGTCTGTGTGAGTGGACCAATTCAGTTTGTCTGTGATGTGTATGCCGAGGAACTTAAAACTTGCTACCCTCTCCACTATTATTAGTGAATGTGGATAGAAAACACTCTGAAGTTTCTAAAACTGTTTGAATCATGTCTGTGAGTATAACAGAACTTATTTAGCAGGCGAAACACCAAGGACAAACCATTCAGATATTTTTTTTTTGAGGTCACTCTCTTTTCAATGAGTTTTCATTGGGAATCCAGATTTCAAAGGGACCTTCTTGCAGTTCCTATCGCTTCCACTGGATGTCAACAGTTTAGAAATTGTTTGAGGTTTTTCCTTTGTGTAATGAAGAAGTACGGCTATCTTGAACGAGGGTAACTTGAAGTGTACTGTTAGATAGAGGCGCGTGACCAGAAAGCTAGCTACAGTTTGTTTTCCTCCTGTATTGAACACAGATCATCCCGTCTTCAATTTTATTGATTATTTACGTTAAAAAATACCTAAAGTTGTATTACAAAAGCAGTTTGAAATGTTTTGGCAAAGTTTACAGGTAACGTTTGAGATATTTTGTAGTCACATTGCGCAAGTTGGAACCAGCGTTTTTCTGGATCAAACGCGCCAAATAAATGGACATTTTGGATATATATCGACGGAATTAATCAAACAAAAGGACCATTTGTGATGTTTATGGGACATATTGGAGTGCCAACAAAAGAAGCTTGTCAAAGGTAAGGCATGAATTATGTTTTTATTTCTGCAATGTCGCGCCTGCAGGGTTGAAATATGCTTTTCTCTCTTTGTTTATGGAGGTGCTATCCTCAGATAATAGCATAATTTGCTTTCGCCGAAAAGCCTTTTTGAAAGGCTGGATTCACAACAACTGTAGCTTTAATTTGTTATCTTGCATGTGTGATTTAATGAAAGTTCGATTTTTATAGTAATTTATTTGAATTTGACGCTCTGCATTTTCCCTGGCTTTTGGCTAGCGTCCCACATATCCCAGAGAGGTTAATATATAAAACAATCGATCCCTAATATATACAAGACAATCACAATATGAGAAACAACAGGCACGAAATATGCTAACCCGGGCATTTTCCTTCTCAGCCACGTACTATAATCTTACCGCTCACTTTTGAGACATGCTACTATTTAACCATTTTTTTCAGTGAGAACTTGAAACTACCTATGGAGGTTATAAGTTTCAAATTCTTAGGAAGACTATTCTAAAGACTGGCAGTTTCTTTCCCCATAGCACTTTTAAATCTAAAGAAACAACGTCAGTTTCACTCCTTCTAGTGGAATGGTTATGGTTATCCCGTACCAAGTTAAAGTAGTTAAATAAGTACCTGGGGACCATACAGTGGATGTACAAGAGACAAATTCATCTGAGAGATTCTCGCCTGCACTTTGAGTGGGAATCCTGACTAATTTGTTTTGAGATGTCTGCAATTTATTTAGTATTATCTTGGGGGCACTAATTGTACCAGGAAGAGCATGCATAGTCAAAGTGACACTGAACAAGAACCCCTGCCAATGCCCCCATTGCATTCTTATCCAGATATTTGGAGGTTCATGCCAGAAACCTAATTTTATGGTTCACTTTGGAGATAACGTTTTGTGCCATGATCTCCACTCTCAGATGGTTATCTAGCACACATCCAAGATCATTAGAAGAGTATTTTGCTGTGACTACTATGTCACCTACTACCACCTTAAAATCAGGGGATTTCCTCAGTTTCACTTTGGACCCGAACAAAATATTTTTCCAAGGTGAAGAGACAGCTTATAGACATAGACATTGACTGTGACTGTGACATTGACTTCAAGTGGATCCAGCAAACTCCCTTGGGGTACCCTGTAGTTCAAGATGTTGGGTTTAGACAGTGTCCCATCCACATCCACCATGTGTTTTCTTCCATGCAGAAGATAACCCATTTTACTGCTAAGTTGTTAATGCCCATGGCTCTTAGTTTGATTAACAGAATCTCATGATCCACTGTACCAAACGCCTTCTGGAGATCTAACATAACCATACCACGCAATTTCTCTCCATCTACTTCCTTCTTTATGTGGTCAGTTAGATATAGTAGGCAAGTGTCGGTGGAATGGGGTTTTCTAAATCCAGATTGGAGCTCATACCATAGGTTATGTAAGGAAATATAACTGTCAATCTGCTTGTACATAATCTTTTACATGACTTCCGATAAAACACACAGGATTGAGACAGGCCGGTAGTTTCCATTATCTAACTTATTCACTTTTTTATACAAAGGAATGACCCATGCGAGTTTTATTCCACTGGGAAAACACCCTAGTTCAATAGACAGATTCACAATGTGAGTTCCACAGGGGGTGATAACTACTGCAGCATCCTTTACAAATCTGGAAGGAATGTTGCCAAAGCCAGTTGCCTTGGAATGCATCAAGTGCATTAAGCTTCTTTAGCACAGTTGACTCAGACACCTCCTCAAACGAAAAGGCATCTACTTGGATCCCCTGCTGTGAGTAAAACTGCTAGACATGACTCCCCCCATAGCAACCTGATTGACAAGGTAACTTGCTAAGTAATGTATTAGCTATTGTTGTAAAATAGCTCCATGGTCTTGTCTGATGTTACCTTTCCTCCGACGTCCAAGCTAAAATCTTTAATCTAAGGTCTTTAATCTGTTACTGTAACCTAACAGCTTCAGACACTTCCATCATTTACTCAGATTGTTCCCATTAAAATAATCTTTCTTGGCCTTTTGTATCATCTTGTTGACCTCATTTCTTAATTTCTTATAGTCTATAAATATATAATCTACCCAGGACTTCCTGAACTCCAGAAAGCATTCATTTCTATGCTTAATTGCCTTTAAAATGTTATCGTTTATCCATGGTTCTGTTCTATGCTTAATTCTAAAAAAAAAACTCTGGAGCCTTCTTATCTACAGCATCATAAAACAATTATTTAAAATGGCCCCAGGAATTTTCCACCTCATTGCATTTCAATACAGAAGACCAGTCAAATTTGCTCAAACAATTAACAAAAATATCTACACTATAATTTTTCATAGACCTCATTTTTATTGAGTAATGACAATTAAAAACTTTTTTCTGAACCTTCCTACTATAGAAAATGATTGAATGATCCCTGAGCCCATAGTGTACAACCCCACTGTTTCAAATCCTTGATCTATCCGACACTAACACAAGGTTAATGATGGTTTGGGTAGAAGGACAGACCCTGGTGGGCTCATTAATCAGCTGGTATAAGGCAAACAGATTACAGAAATTCTTAAGAGCTTTAAAAGTAGCATGGTCCTTTTTGAGCATATCTGTATTAAAATCACCAGTAACAATAACCTCTGATTTACCAACATCTGCATAGTTGGAGCAAGTCTCCTCCAACAATTCATAAAACTTGTACTGGTCTGGTGGTCTGTAACAGGTTCCGACTATAATGGGTTTGCATTCTGGTAATAAAATGTCCAACCACACAGCTTCAATCTTGTCACGGCTTAAATCTGATCTATAGTTGAAGCAACATCTGATCTTAATAAATACAAACTCCCCCGCCTTTTCGATTGCGGTCTCTTCGAATTACTACATCATTTCCAACTTCAATCTCTTGAACCATCTAACCATGTTCCGGCAAAGCAAAGCATTCCCACCTTACAGTTACCGGAGAGTAGGCACATTTCTTTAATCTTTGGAAGAAGACTGTGTAGAAGAAGGATGTGTAGCCCTCTCATAGAAAACACCTTTTCCAGAGTCAAGTTATCCTCATCTGTTGGAACTATCAGATGAAATTGTTCACTTGATATGAGTGTTGACTACATGCAGTCCAATCCCAGCAGTGAAGCTCCATCCAAGGTTCACACTAGCATCAGAAAGGGGGTTTGGCTTTCCCATCCCCTGCACCTATCCCCAGGCTTCTCCACGTCCATTCAGCACAACTGACTGTCTCGACTAGGGCCTCCATCGGCATCCTCTCCTGGTCTCCCTGCCGTGCTCCGACTGGGGCCTCCCTCAGCATCCTCTCCTGGTCTCCCTGCCGAGCTCCGACTGGGGCCTCCCTCAGCATCCTCTCCTGGTCTCCCTGCCGTGCTCCGACTGGGGTCTCCCTCGGCATCCTCTCCTGGTCTCCCTGCCGAAATCCGACTGGGGCCTCCCTCGGCATCCTCTCCTGGTCTTCCTGCCGTGCTCCGACTGAGGCCTCCCTCGGCATCCTCTCCTGGTCTCCCTGCCGTGCTCTGACTGGGGTTTCCCTCGGCATCCTCTCCTGGTCTCCCTGCCGTGCTCCGACTGGGGCCTCCCTCGGCATCCTCTCCTGGTCTCCCTGCCGTGCTCCGACTGGGGCTTCCCTCGGCATCCTCTCCTGGTCTCCCTGCCGTGCTCCGACTGGGGCCTCCCTCGGCATCCTCTCCTGGTCTCCCTGCTGTGCTCCGACTGGGGCCTCCCTCGGCATCCTCTCCTGGTCTCCCTGCCGTGCTCCGACTGAGGCCTCCCTCGGCATCCTCTCCTGGTCTCCCTGCCATGCTCCGACTGGGGCCTCCCTCAGCATCCTCTCCTGGTCTCCCTGCCGTGCTCCGACTGGGGCCTCCCTCGGCATCCTCTCCTGGTCTCCCTGCCGTGCTCCGACTGGGGCCTCCCAGTCATGCATACTTGAAAGAAAGATCTCTATTTGTCATGCATACCTGAAAGACAGATCTCTATTTATCATGCATACCTGAAAGACAGAACTCTATTTATCATGCATACTTGAAAGACAGATCTCTATTTATGATGCATACCTGAAAGACGTATCTCTATTTGTCATGCATACCTGAAAGACAGATCTCTATTTATCATGCATACCTGAAAGACAGATCTCTGTGTCATGCATACTTGAAAGACAGATCTCTACTTATCATGCATACTTGAAAGACAGATCTCTATCATGCATACCTAAAAGACAGATCTCTATGTGTCATGCATACCTGAAAGACAGATCTCTACTTATCATGCATACTTGAAAGACAGATCTCTACTTCTCATGCATACCTGAAAGACAGGGTCGTCGCTCCTTCCCTTCTGACCCTCTCTATTATAGCATGCCGCTGCTCCAATGGATTTATCGCTAGAAAAGGTCCTCGGCACTGATGAACAACTCCAGACAGTAACAGGCATATAGTAATTATGAGGTTTCCACCATCTATTTGGCATATACCCCTGACCTTAATGGTCCTTTTGGAGGGACTGTGCCAGCAAGAATATACAAACGTGTTAAATAAAGTCTATTTCCCGTGGGAAAAATGCTTAGTGCCAATCCGGTCTTCTGATTAAAACTGCATACTCTGTCAAAAAGACATCGACTTGATGTACAAAAAGGACCCGTATCTATACCCGTTCATTTAAAACCGTAATTTTAAAATGCTGCCAACACGCCAAACTTTCCAGCTGACATCTTGTTTTTTGAAGTTGATTCTATTACATTCAATTGACATTCAATCTACGTGACTTCAAAGAGGGCCAGCATACTTTCTGATACAGAATGCAATGATGTGTACTGAACCTGTCGCTCGTAATAAAGTGTAGTGCGCTATGAAATCCATGCCCTTGCTCCACCACACACACAAATGTAACTTGTTTAATTTTTGCCTCTATTTTACTGTAGCCCCTCAAGCCATCCACTTTTCATTGCAGACCGATTTCCCCTTCACTCCCCAAGCCTTGTTCTCCATTTGTCCACTTCCTCATTCCTGTTCTACTTCCTGTCCTTGTCATGTCTCATCTCGCAGGATGTCCGATCTGCATGAATGGAAGAGAGAAGGCCAATTAATCACCTCTGGTACTCCTCCGTCCCCTAACAATTTCTCTTTCTCTCTATCTGTCTGTCTGTTGTTCTCACTCTCTGTCTCTCTGTTCTGTCTGTCTCTCTGTTCTGTCTGTCTCTCTGTTCTGTTCTGTCTGTCTGTCCCCCCTCTCTCTCTCTCTCTCTCTCTCTCTCTCTCTCTCTCTCTCTCTCTCTCTCTCTCTCTCTCTCTGTCTGTCTGTCTGTTCTGTCTCTCTGTTCTGTCTCTCTGTTCTGTCTGTCTGTTCTGTCTCTCTGTTCTGTCTGTCTGTTCTGTCTGTCTGTCTGTCTCTCACTCTCTCTCACACTCTCACACGCACGCACACACACACATACACACACACACACATACACATACAGCACTTCACTGACAGTGGCCCCTCCCCATCCTTCTCATTTAGTATGCTTATATAAGGGAGTCCAAGGAAAGGGACAGGAGGAGAGGATGAGGAGACGGTGGGGGTGAATTAAGCGAGAGAAGAGGGGACAGGCACAGAAGGAACAGAAAGAGGGAACAGAGGAAAAGGAGGGAGAGCCTGGAGAGGACAGAAAATGAACTAGGGAAAAGAGAGAGGAAGAGGGTAAAGAAGGGAGGATTGATGAACAGACCTAGAAAAAATAAAAAAAATAGGAAGAACAAAAGAGAGAAGGGGGAGGGATAAAAGGGAGAGAGAGAGGAGGGAGGGAGGGATAAAAGGGAGAGAGAGAGGAGGGAGGGAGGGATAAAAGGGAGAGAGAGAGGAGAGGGAGGGAGGGATAAAAGGGAGAGAGAGAGGAGGGAGGGAGGGATAAAAGGGAGAGAGAGGAGGGAGGGAGGGATAAAAGGGAGAGAGAGAGGAGGGAGGGAGGGATAAAAGGGAGAGAGAGAGGAGGGAGGGAGGGATAAAAGGGAGAGAGAGAGGAGGGAGGGAGGGATAAAAGGGAGAGAGAGGAGGGAGGGAGGGAGGGATAAAAGGGAGAGAGAGGAGGAGGGAGGGATAAAAGGGAGAGAGAGAGGAGGGAGGGAGGGATAAAAGGGAGAGAGAGAGGACGGAGGGATAAAAGGGAGAGAGAGGAGGGAGGGAGGGAGGGATAAAAGGGAGAGAGAGAGGAGGGAGGGAGGGAGGGAGGGATAAAAGGGAAAGAGAGAGGAGGGAGGGATAAAAGGGACAGAGAAAGGAGGCTGTGTTTGGGCTCTAGGCGTTGGCCTCCTCTTACTCTGTCTGTCTAAATATCCCCTGTTGTAAGACACACACCCACACACTCGCAAACAAACACACACACACACACACACACACACACAAACAGAGAGACAGTACATGAGGACTCATGGTGGTGGTGTAACTGAGTCAGGTTTGTAGGCCACCTTGCTCGCACATGCTTTTCCAGTTCTGCCCACACATTTTCTATAGGATTGAGGTCAGGACTTTGTGATGGCCACTCCAATACCTTGACTTTGTTGTCCTTAATCCATTTTGACACAACTTTGGAAGTATGCTTGGGGTCATTGTCCATTTGGAAGACCCATTTGTGACCAAGCTTTACCTTCGTTACTGATGTCTTGAGATGTTGCTTCAATATATCCACATAATTTTCCTCCTCATGATGCCATCTATTTTGTGAAGTGCACCAGTCCCTCCTGCAGAAAAGCACTACCACAACATGATGCTGCCACCCCCATGCGTCACGTTTGGGATGATGTTCTTTGGCTTGCAGGCCTCCCACTTTTTCCTCAAAACATAACGATGGTCATTATGGCCAAACAGTTCTATTTTTGTTTCTTCAGACCGGAGGACATTCCTCCAAAAAGTACGCTCTTTGTCCCCACGTGCAGTTGCAAACCGTTTTTTATGGCGGTTTTGGAGCAGTGGCTTCTTCCTTGCTGAGAGGCCTTTCAGGTTGTGTCGATATAGGACTTGTTTTACTGTGGATATAGATACTTTTATACCTGTTTCCTCCAGCATCTTCACAAGGTCCTTTGCTGTTCTGGGATTGATTTGCACTTTTCACACCAAGGTACGTTCATCTCTAGGAGACAGAACGCGTCTCATCCTTGGGAAATTGCTCCCAAGGATGAACCAGACTTGCGGAGTGCTACATTTTTTTTCTGAGGTCTTGGCTGATTTATTTTGATTTTTCCATGATGTCAAGCAAAGAGGCACTGAGTTTGAAGGTAGGCCTTGAAATACATCCACATGTACACCTCCAATTGACTCAAATGATGTCAATTAGCCTATCAGAAGCTTCTAAAGCCATGACATCATTTTCTGGAATTTTCCAAGCTGTTTAAAGGCACAGTCAACGTAATGTATGTAAACTTCTGACCCACTGGAATTGCGATACAGTGAATTATAAGTGAAATAATCTGTCTGTAAACAATTGTTTGAAAAATGACTTGTGCCATGCACAAAGTAGATGTCCTAACCGACTTGCCAAAACTATAGTTTGTTAATTAACAAGAAATTTGTGGAGCGGTTGAAAAATGAGTTTTAATGACTCCAACCTAAGTGTATGTAAACTTCCGACTTCAACTGTATTAAATGTATTCACTCCCTGAACTTGCTTTACAACTCTCAGCGTACATCGTTACATTCACATTTTTCACATCACGTGATTTTCACATCACTGTGTGGGAGGAAGAGAGAGATACCTCTCAGCTTCCCTATCAAATCTAAGAAAATTAACAACAATGACAAATGTTTTGATGAACAATGCAACAACTTAAAATAAATTGAGAAGCCTATCCAACCAAAATCGTATAGAGACCCAGAAAACCTGAGCCTACGCCTTCACTTCTGTGAATCATTAAAACAATATAGAAATACACTAAGGAAATTGAAGCAACAGCAAGTCAGAAATCAGCTCAATGTAATTGAAGAATCCATTCTGGGAAAATTGGAAAACACTAAACAAACAGCATGAAGATTTATCTATCCAAACCAGAGATGTGTGGATAAACCACTTCTCCAATCTTTTTGACTCTTTAACAAAGATCAAACAGAAAAATACATGATCACATACAAATCTTAAAATCAACTATTAAAGACGACCAGAACCGGCTGGATTCTCCGTTTACATTGAATGAACTACAGGACAAAATACAAACCCTCCAACCAAAAAGGCCTGTGGTGTTGATGGTATCCAAAATGAAATGATCAAATATAGAGACCACGAATTCCAGTTGGCTATACTTAAACTATTTATCATAATCTTCAGCTCTGGCATCTTCCTCAATATTTGGAACCAAGGACTGATCACCTCAATCCACAAAAGTGGAGACAAATTTAACCCCAATAACTACCGTGGGATATGCGTCAACAGCAAACTTGGGAACATCCTCTGAATTAACAGCAGACTTGTCCATTTCCTCAGTGAAAACAATGTACTAATCAAATGTCAAATTATCTTTTTACCAAATTACCATACGACAGACCATGTACTCACCCTGCACACCCTAATTGACAAACAAACACACCAAAACACCAAAACAATGGCAATATCTTCTCATGCTTTGTTGATTTCAAAAATGCTTTTGACTCAATTTGTCATGTGGGTCTGCTATACAAATTGATGGAAAGCGGTGTTTGGGGAAAAACATACGACATTATAAAATCCATATACACAAACAAGTGTGCGGCTAAAATGGGCAAAAAACACACATTTCTTTCCACAGGGATGTGGGCTGAGACAGGGATGCAGCTTGAGCCCAACCCTTTTAAACATATATATCAATGGATTGGTGAGGGCACTAGAACAGTGTGCAGCACCCGGACTCACCTTATTAGAATCTGAAATCAAATGTAAATCTCAGTAAGACAAATATGATGGTGTTCTAAAAAAGGTCCAGTTGCCCATTCTAAAGTTCAATCGAACAGTAACTGAATGCCTCGATGGCCCGTCTGCCTGCTTTACATAGCAAGCCATGGCCACCTGAGTCAATGTCTGTAGGAGCGATCCATTTTCGTGAACAGGGTGGTGTACCTAATAAACTGACTGTATGTTGGATTTTTGTTTAGATACTTGTTTAGATATTTCTTTAGAGACTTGGTGAAGCTGTTATATTGTAGAGTAATGTAATTGGCTTTTGGAAACCTGGAAGCATAATTGTTGTTCTGTTATACTGAGGTAAAGGGTTGAAGGTGCAGCTTTTACCTCTTAATGTGAATGCCTGAAACGACTGATTCACAACCAGTCATTCACCGCTATACAAAAATCACACAATGATCACACTCTTATCGCTCACTGCAGATGCACACACAGACGCACACAGACGCACACACACACACACACACACACACACACACACACACACACACACACACACACACACACACACACACACACACACACACACACACACACACACGACTGCAAATACAAACACACAAACACACACATGGACACAAGCTCGTACATATCCACAAACACACGAACACACACACATATACACACATCTAGCCTACACACACCCACAAAATGTATTGGACACATTTTTTATCCTTTTCTCTGTTTTTGTTTACACCTCCTCCCCACCTCCCCCCTCCCCCCTCCCCAGCTTCTCCATCCTCCCCACCTCCTCCCTCCCCCCTCCCCCCTCCCCAGCTTCTCCATCCTCCCCACCTCCTCCCTCCCCCTCCCCCTCCCCAGCTTCTCCATCCTCCCCACCTCCTCCCTCCCCCCTCCCCCCTCCCCAGCTTCTCCATCCTCCCCACCTCCTCCCTCCCCCCTCCCCCCTCCCCAGCTTCTCCATCCTCCCCACCTCCTCCCTCCCCCCTCCCCCTCCCCAGCTTCTCCATCCTCCCCACCTCCTCCCTCCCCCCTCCCCCCTCCCCAGCTTCTCCATCCTCCCCACCTCCTCCCCACCTCCTCCCTCCCCCCTCCCCCTCCCCAGCTTCTCCATCCTCGCCACCTCCTCCCTCCCCCCTCCCCAGCTTCTCCATCCTCCCCACCTCCTCCCTCCCCCCTCCCCCTACCCAGCTTCTCCATCCTCCCCACCTCCTCCCTCCCCCCTCCCCCCTCCCCAGCTTCAACATCCTCCCCACCTCCTCCCTCCCCCTCCCCAGCTTCTCCATCCTCCCCACCTGCTCCCTCCTCCCTACCGACCTTCTCTCCACCTCTTACCTCCTCACTCCCCACCTCCTCCCTTCTCCCCAACTCCTCCAGCCCACCTCCTCTCTCCCCCTACCCTCCCACTCTTCCTCCCACCTCCTCCCTCCCATCTCCTCCCTCCCATCCCTCTCCTCCCGCATAGCTCTCTTTTCAGGGCTATTGTGCCGGAAAGAATTCACATGATGTAAACACGTCACTGCAGCTAAATCACATAACGTCACATAGAATAACCATTTGGAATTCAGTGATATAAAGACCTGAGGGAAAATCCTTGACATGATGATGACGTGGCATTCATAAAACGCTAAAAATAGACTAGAGAAAGAATGATAACAGTCAGCATTGGAGCATGCTCAAATCTGGATTCACAGCCTATAGACTACAATAGTATTATGTTCCGTGGATCCATTTACCTACATGAAACACTAGGAAACACTATAGGAAACATTATAGGAAACACTAGTCAAGGATCATACTAGAGACTAGTCAAGGATCATATCACCTCCACCCTACCTGATACCCTAGATCCACTCCAATTTGCATTCCGCCCCAATAGGTCCACAGACGATGCAATCGTCATCACCCTGCCCACTGCCCTATCCCATCTGGACAAGAGGAATACCTATGTAAGAATGGTGTTCATTGACTTCAGCTCAGCATTAAACACCATAGTACCCTCCAAACTCGTCATTAAGCTTGAGGCCCTGGGCCTCGCCCCCGCCCTGTGCAACTGGGTCCTGAACTTTCTGATGGGCCGCCCCTAGGTGGTGAGGGTAAGAAACAACATATCCACCCCGCTGATCCTCAACACTGCGGCCCCACAAGGGTGCGTTCTCAGCCCTCTTCTGTACTCCATGTTCACCCATGACTGCGTGGCCATGCACGCCTCCAACTCAATCATCAGGTATGCAGACAGTGGTAGGCTTGATTACCAACAATGACGAGACGGCCTACAGGGAGGAGGTGACGGAAGAGTAGTGGAGAAGGTGGAAAGTATTAAGTTCCTCGGTGTCCACATCATTGACAAACTGAAATGGTCCACCCACACAGACAGTGTGGTGAAGAAGGCGTAACAGCGTCTCTTCAACCTCAAGAGGCTGAAAACATTTGGCTTGTCACCTACAACTTTTACAGATGCATAATCGAGAGCATCCTGTTGGGCTGTATCACCGCCTGGTACGGCAACTGCTCTGCCCACAACCGCAAGGCTCTCCGGTGGGCAGTGCAGTCTGCACAACGCATCACCAGGAGCAAACTACCTGCCCTCCAGGACACCTACAGATCATCATTGACAACAACCACCCTTGCCACTGCCTGTTAATCCCATATCATCCAGAAGGCGAGGTCAGTACAGTACAGGTACAGACTATTAAACAGCCATCAGTAACATAGAGTGGCTGCTGCCAACATACAGACTCAAATCTCTTGTCACTTAAATGTAATAAATGGATACTATAAAGGCATCACTAGTCACTTTAAATAACGCCACTTTAATAATGTCTACATATCCTACATTCCTCATCTCATATTTACATACTGTATTCTATACCATCTACTGCATCTTGTCTATGCCGTTCGGCCATCGCTCATCCATATATATATATATATATATATATATATATATTTATATTTACATATTCTTATTCATCCCTTTATATTTGTGTGTTTAAGGTAGTTGTTGTGAATTTGTTAGATTACTTGTTAGATATTACTGCATTGTCAGAACTAGAAGCCCAAGCATTTCCCTACAGTCGCATTAACATCTGCTAACCATGTCTACGTGACTAATAACATTTGATTTGTTTTGATTTGATGTATATGAAAAACTACTAGAAACACTATAGGAAACACTATATGAAACACTGTAGGAAACACTATATGAAACACTATATGAAACACTGTAGGAAACACTATAGGAAACAGTATAGGAAACACTGTAGGAAACACTATATGAAACACTATAGGAAATACTATAGGAAACACTATAGGAAACACTATATGAAACACTATAGGAAACACTAAAGGAAACACTATAGGAAACACTATATGAAACACTATAGGAAACACTATAGGAGACACAATATGAAACACTATATGAAACACTGTAGGAAACACTATATGAAACACTATATGAAACACTGTAGGAAACAGTATAGGAAACAGTATAGGAAACACTGTAGGAAACACTGTAGGAAACACTATGGGAAACACTATAGGAAACACTGTAGGAAACACTATATGAAACACCAGGAAACACTGTAGGAAACACTATAGGAAATACTGTAGGAAACACTATATGAAACACCAGGAAACACTGTAGGAAACACTATAGGAAACACTATAGGAAACACTGTAGGAAACACTATAGGCAACACTATATGAAACACCAGGAAACACTGTAGGAAACACTATGTGAAACAGCAGGAAACACTGTAGGAAACACTATAGGAAACACTATAGGAAACACTATATGAAACACTGTAGGAAACACTATAGGAAACACTGTAGGAAACACTATATGAAACACCAGGAAACACTGTAGGAAACACTATAGGAAACACTAGGAAACAATATATGAAACACTATAGGAAACACTATAGGAAACACTATAGGAAACACTATATGAAACACTAGGAAACACTATATGAAACACTATAGGAAACACTGTAGGAAACACTATAGGAAACACTATAGGAAACACTGTAGGAAACACCATAGGAAACACTATAGGAAACACTGTAGGAAACACTATAGGAAACACTATATGAAACACTATAGGAAACACTATAGGAAACACTGTAGGAAACACTATATGAAACACTATATGAAACACTGTAGGAAACACTATAGGAAACACTGTAGGAAACACTATAGGAAACACTATAGGAAAAACTGTAGGAAAGACTATAGGAAACACTATATGAAAGCACCAGGAAACACTATAGGAAACACTGTAGGAAACACTATAGGAAACACTATATTAAACATTATAGGAAACACTATAGGAAACACTATAGGAAACACTATAGGAAACACTGTAGGAAACACTATAGGAAACACTATAGGAAACACTGTAGGAAACACTATAGGAAACACTATATGAAAGCACCAGGAAACACTGTAGGAAACACTATAGGAAACACTATAGGAAACACTGTAGGAAACACTGTAGGAAACACTATAGGAAACACTGTAGGAAACACTGTAGGAAACACTATATGAAACACTATAGGAAACACTATAGGAAACACTGTAGGAAACACTATATGAAACACTATATGAAACACTGTAGGAAACACTATAGGAAACACTGTAGGAAACACTATAGGAAACACTATAGGAAAAACTGTAGGAAAGACTATAGGAAACACTATATGAAAGCACCAGGAAACACTATAGGAAACACTGTAGGAAACACTATAGGAAACACTATATTACACATTATAGGAAACACTATAGGAAACACTATAGGAAACACTATAGGAAACACTGTAGGAAACACTATAGGAAACACTATAGGAAACACTGTAGGAAACACTATAGGAAACACTATATGAAAGCACCAGGAAACACTGTAGGAAACACTATAGGAAACACTATAGGAAACACTGTAGGAAACACTATAGGAAACACTATAGGAAACACTGTAGGAAACATTATATGAAACACTATAGGAAACACTATAGGATACACTATATGAAACCCTATAGGAGACACTATATGAAACCCTATAGGAGACACTATAGGAAACACTATATGAAACACTATAGGAAACACTAAATGAAAAACTATATGAAACACTATATGAAACACTATAGGAAACACTATATGAAACCTTATAGGAGACACTATAGGAAACACTATATAAAACCGTATAGGAGACACTATAGGAAACACTATATGAAACACTATAGGAAACACTAAATGAAAAACTATATGAAACACTATATGAAACACTATAGGAAACATTATAGGAAACATTATAGGAAACACTATATGAAACCCTATAGGAAACACTATATGAAACCCTATATGAAACACTATATGAAAAACCATAGGAAACACTATAGGAAACACTGTAGGAAACACTATAGGAAACACTATATGAAACATTATAGGAAACACTATAGGAAACACTATAGGAAACACTATAGGAAACACTGTAGGAAACACTATAGGAAACACTATATAAAACCGTATAGGAGACACTATAGGAAACACTATATGAAACACTATAGGAAACATTAAATGAAACCCTATATGAAACACTATATGAAAAACCATAGGAAACACTATAGGAAACACTGTAGGAAACACTATAGGAAACACAATATGAAACATTATAGGAAACACTATAGGAAACACTATAGGAAACACTATAGGAAACACTGTAGGAAACACTATAGGAAACACTATAGGAAACAATGTAGGAAACACTATAGGAAACACTATATGAAAGCACCAGGAAACACTGTAGGAAACACTATAGGAAACACTATAGGAAACACTATAGGAAACACTATATAAAACCTATAGGAGACACTATAGGAAACACTACATGAAATCTTATAGGAGACACTATAGGAAACACTATATAAAACCCTATAGGAGACACTATAGGAAACACTATATGAAACCCTATAGGAAACACTATATGAAATACTATATGAAACACTATAAGAAACATTATAGGAAACACTATATGAAATACTATAGGAAACACTATATGAAACATTATATGAAACACTATATGAAACACTATATGAAATACTATAGGAAACTATAAGAAACACTATATGAAATACTATAGGAAACATTATAGGAAACACTATATGAAACACTAGGAAACACTATATGAAACCTTATAGGAGACACTATAGGAAACACTATAGGAAACACTGTAGGAAACACCATAGGAAACACTATAGGAAACACTGTGGGAAACACTATAGAAAACACTATATGAAACACTATAGGAAACACTATAGGAAACACTGTAGGAAACACTATATGAAACACTATATGAAACACTGTAGGAAACACTATAGGAAACACTGTAGGAAACACTATAGGAAACACAATAGGATAAACTGTAGGAAAGACTATAGGAAACACTATATGAAAGCACCAGGAAACACTATAGGAAACACTGTAGGAAACACTGTAGGAAACACTATATGAAACCCTATAGGAGACACTATAGGAAACACTATATGAAACATTAGGAAACACTATAGGTAACATTATAGGAAACATTATAGGAAACACTATATGAAACACTATAGGAAACACGATATGAATCACTATAGGAAACACTATATAAAACCCTATAGGAGACACTATAGGAAACACTATATGAAACCTTATAGGAAACACTATAGGAAACACTATATAAAACCGTATAGGAGACACTATAGGAAACACTATATGAAACACCATAGGAAACACTAAATGAAACCCTATATGAAACACTATATGAAACACCATAGGAAACACTATAGGAAACACTGTAGGAAACACTATAGGAAACACTATATGAAACATTATAGGAAACACTATAGGAAACACTATAGGAAACACTATAGGAAACACTGTAGGAAACACTATAGGAAACATATAGGAAACACTGTAGGAAACACTATAGGAAACACTATATGAAAGCACCAGGAAACACTGTAGGAAACACTATAGGAAACACTATAGGAAACACTGTAGGAAACACTATAGGAAACACAATATGAAACCCGATAGGAGACACTATAGGAAACACTATATGAAACATTAGGAAACACTATAGGTAACATTATAGGAAACATTATAGGAAACACTATAGGAAACACTATAGGAAACACTATAGGAAACACTATAGGAAACACTATAGGAAACACTGTAGGAAACACTATAGGAAACATATAGGAAACACTGTAGGAAACACTATAGGAAACACTATATGAAAGCACCAGGAAACACTGTAGGAAACACTATAGGAAACACTATAGGAAACACTGTAGGAAACACTATAGGAAACACAATATGAAACCCGATAGGAGACACTATAGGAAACACTATATGAAACATTAGGAAACACTATAGGTAACATTATAGGAAACATTATAGGAAACACTATATGAAACACTATAGGAAACACTATATGAATCACTATAGGAAACACTATATAAAACCCTATAGGAGACACTATAGGAAACACTATATGAAACCTTATAGGAGACACTATAGGAAACACTATATAAAACCGTATAGAAGACACTATAGGAAACACTATATGAAACACTATAGGAAACACTAAATGAAACCCTATATGAAACACTATATGAAACACTATAGGAAACATTATAGGAAACATTATAGGAAACACTATATGAAATACTATATGAAACACTATAAGAAACATTATAGGAAACACTATATGAAATACTATATGAAACACTATATGAAACACTATAGGAAACATTATAGGAAACAATATAGGAAACACTATAGGAAACACTATATGAAACACTATAGGAAACACTATATGAAAAACTATAGGAAACACTATAGGAGACACTATAGGAAACAATATATGAAACACTAGGAAACACTATAGGAAACACTATATGAAACACTATAGGAAACACTATAGGAAACACTATATGAAACACTATAGGAAACACTATATGAAACACTACAGGAATCACTATAGGAAACACTGTAGGAAACATTATATGAAACACTATAGGAAACACTATATGAAACCTTATAGGAGACACTATAGGAAACACTATATAAAATCGTATAGGAGACACTATAGGAAACACTATATGAAACACTATAGGAAACACTAAATGAAAAACTATATGAAACACTATATGAAACACTATAGGAAACATTATAGGAAACATTATAGGAAACACTATATGAAACCCTATAGGAAACACTATATGAAACACTATATGAAACACTACAAGAAACATTATATGAAACACCATATGAAACACTATAGGAAACACTATATAAAACCGTTTAGGAGACACTATAGGAAACACTATATGAAACACTATAGGAAACACTAAATGAAACCCTATATGAAACACTATATGAAACACCATAGGAAACACTATAGGAAACACTGTAGGAAACACTATAGGAAACACTATATGAAACATTATAGGAAACACTATAGGAAACACTATATGAAAGACTATAGGAAACACTGTAGGAAACACTATAGGAAACACTATAGGAAACACTGTAGGAAACACTATAAGAAACACTATATGAAAGCACCAGGAAACACTGTAGGAAACACTATAAGAAACACTATAGGAAACACTATAGGAAACACTATATAAAACCTATAGGAGACACTATTGGAAACACTATATGAAATCTTATAGGAGACACTATAGGAAACACTATATAAAACCCTACAGGAGACACTATAGGAAACACTATATGAAACCCTATAGGAAACACTATATGAAACCCTATATGAAACACTATATGAAACACTATAGGAAACATTATAGGAAACATTATAGGAAACACTATATGAAATACTATATGAAACACTATAAGAAACATTATAGGAAACACTATATGAAATAATATAGGAAACACTATATGAAACATTTTATGAAACACTATATGAAATACTATAGGAAACTATAAGAAACACTATATGAAATACTATAGGAAACATTATAGGAAACACTATATGAAACACTATATGAAACACTATATCAAATACTATAGGAAACTATAAGAAACACTATAGGAAACACTATAGGAAACACTATAGGAAACACTATATGAAACACTATAGGAAACACTATAGGAAACACTATAGGAAACACTATAGGAGACACTATAGGAAACAATATATGAAACACTAGGAAACACTATAGGAAACACTATATGAAACACTATAGGAAACACTATATGAAACACTACACGAATCACTATAGGAAACACTATAGGAAACATTATATGAAACACTATAGGAAACACTATAGGATACACTATATGAAACCCTATAGGAGACACTATATGAAACCCTATAGGAGACACTATAGGAAACACTATATGAAACACTATAGGAAACACTAAATGAAAAACTATATGAAACACTATATGAAACACTATATGAAACACTATATGAAACACTATATGAAACACGATAGGAAACACTATATGAAACACTATAGGAAACACTAAATGAAAAACTATAGGAAACACTATAGGAAACACTATAGGAAACACTATAGGAGACACTATATGAAACCCTATAGGAGACACTATAGGAAACACTATATGAAACACTATAGGAAACACTAAATGAAACCCTATATGAAACACTATATGAAAAACCATAGGAAACACTATAGGAAACACTGTAGGAAACACTATAGGAAACACAATATGAAACATTATAGGAAACACTATAGGAAACACTATAGGAAACACTATAGGAAACACTGTAGGAAACACTATAGGAAACACTATAGGAAACAATGTAGGAAACACTATAGGAAACACTATATGAAAGCACCAGGAAACACTGTAGGAAACACTATAGGAAACACTATAGGAAACACTATAGGAAACACTATATAAAACCTATAGGAGACACTATAGGAAACACTATATGAAATCTTATAGGAGACACTATAGGAAACACTATATAAAACCCTATAGGAGACACTATAGGAAACACTATATGAAACCCTATAGGAAACACTATATGAAACCCTATATGAAACACTATATGAAACACTATAGGAAACATTATAGGAAACATTATAGGAAACACTATATGAAATACTATATGAAACACTATAAGAAACATTATAGGAAACACTATATGAAATACTATAGGAAACACTATATGAAACATTATATGAAACACTATATGAAACACTATATGAAATACTATAGGAAACTATAAGAAACACTATATGAAATACTATAGGAAACACTATAGGAAACACTATAGGAAACACTATAGGAGACACTATAGGAAACAATATATGAAACACTAGGAAACACTATAGGAAACACTATATGAAACACTATAGGAAACACTATATGAAACACTACACGAATCACTATAGGAAACACTATAGGAAACATTATATGAAACACTATAGGAAACACTATAGGATACACTATATGAAACCCTATAGGAGACACTATATGAAACCCTATAGGAGACACTATAGGAAACACTATATGAAACACTATAGGAAACACTAAATGAAAAACTATATGAAACACTATATGAAACACTATATGAAACACTATATGAAACACTATATGAAACACGATAGGAAACACTATATGAAACACTATAGGAAACACTAAATGAAAAACTATAGGAAACACTATAGGAAACACTATAGGAAACACTATAGGAGACACTATATGAAACCCTATAGGAGACACTATAGGAAACACTATATGAAACACTATAGGAAACACTAAATGAAACCCTATATGAAACACTATATGAAAAACCATAGGAAACACTATAGGAAACACTGTAGGAAACACTATAGGAAACACAATATGAAACATTATAGGAAACACTATAGGAAACACTATAGGAAACACTATAGGAAACACTGTAGGAAACACTATAGGAAACACTATAGGAAACAATGTAGGAAACACTATAGGAAACACTATATGAAAGCACCAGGAAACACTGTAGGAAACACTATAGGAAACACTATAGGAAACACTATAGGAAACACTATATAAAACCTATAGGAGACACTATAGGAAACACTATATGAAATCTTATAGGAGACACTATAGGAAACACTATATAAAACCCTATAGGAGACACTATAGGAAACACTATATGAAACCCTATAGGAAACACTATATGAAACCCTATATGAAACACTATATGAAACACTATAGGAAACATTATAGGAAACATTATAGGAAACACTATATGAAATACTATATGAAACACTATAAGAAACATTATAGGAAACACTATATGAAATACTATAGGAAACACTATATGAAACATTATATGAAACACTATATGAAACACTATATGAAATACTATAGGAAACTATAAGAAACACTATATGAAATACTATAGGAAACATTATAGGAAACACTATATGAAACACTAGGAAACACTATATGAAACCTTATAGGAGACACTATAGGAAACACTATAGGAAACACTGTAGGAAACACCATAGGAAACACTATAGGAAACACTGTGGGAAACACTATAGGAAACACTATATGAAACACTATAGGAAACACTATAGGAAACACTGTAGGAAACACAATATAAAACACTATATGAAACACTGTAGGAAACACTATAGGAAACACTGTAGGAAACACTATAGGAAACACAATAGGATAAACTGTAGGAAAGACTATAGGAAACACTATATGAAAGCACCAGGAAACACTATAGGAAACACTGTAGGAAACACTGTAGGAAACACTATATGAAACCCTATAGGAGACACTATAGGAAACACTATATGAAACATTTGGAAACACTATAGGTAACATTATAGGAAACATTATAGGAAACACAATATGAAACACTATAGGAAACACTATATGAATCACTATAGGAAACACTATATAAAACCCTATAGGAGACACTATAGGAAACACTATATGAAACACTATAGGAAACACTAAATGAAACCCTATATGAAACACTATATGAAACACCATAGGAAACACTATAGGAAACACTGTAGGAAACACTATATGAAACACTATATGAAACATTATAGGAAACACTATAGGAAACACTATAGGAAACACTATAGGAAACACTGTAGGAAACACTATAGGAAACACTATAGGAAACACTGTAGGAAACACTATAGGAAACACTATATGAAAGCACCAGGAAACACTGTAGGAAACACTATAGGAAACACTATAGGAAACACTGTATGAAACACTATAGGAAACACAATATGAAACCCGATAGGAGACACTATAGGAAACACTATATGAAACATTAGGAAACACTATAGGTAACATTATAGGAAACATTATAGGAAACACTATATGAAACACTATAGGAAACACTATATGAATCACTATAGGAAACACTATATAAAACCCTATAGGAGACACTATAGGAAACACTATATGAAACCTTATAGGAGACACTATAGGAAACACTATATAAAACCGTATAGAAGACACTATAGGAAACACTATATGAAACACTATAGGAAACACTAAATGAAACCCTATATGAAACACTATATGAAACACTATAGGAAACATTATAGGAAACGTTATAGGAAACACTATATGAAATACTATATGAAACACTATAAGAAACATTATAGGAAACACTATATGAAATACTATATGAAACACTATATGAAACACTATAGGAAACATTATAGGAAACAATATAGGAAACACTATAGGAAACACTATATGAAACACTATAGGAAACACTATAAGAAAAACTATAGGAAACACTATAGGAGACACTATAGGAAACAATATATGAAACACTAGGAAACACTATAGGAAACACTATAAGAAACACTATAGGAAACACTATAGGAAACACTATATGAAACACTATAGGAAACACTATATGAAACACTACAGGAATCACTATAGGAAACACTGTAGGAAACATTATATGAAACACAATAGGAAACACTATATGAAACCTTATAGGAGACACTATAGGAAACACTATATAAAACCCTATAGGAGACACTATAGGAAACACTATATGAAACCCTATAGGAAACACTATATGAAACACTATAGGAAACATTATAGGAAACATTATAGGAAACACTATATGAAATACTATATGAAACACTATAAGAAACATTATAGGAAACACTATATGAAATACTATAGGAAACACTATATGAAACATTATATGAAACACTATATGAAACACTATATGAAATACTATAGGAAACTATAAGAAACACTATATGAAATACTATAGGAAACACTATAGGAAACACTATAGGAAACACTATAGGAGACACTATAGGAAACAATATATGAAACACTAGGAAACACTATAGGAAACACTATATGAAACACTATAGGAAACACTATATGAAACACTACACGAATCACTATAGGAAACACTATAGGAAACATTATATGAAACACTATAGGAAACACTATAGGATACACTATATGAAACCCTATAGGAGACACTATATGAAACCCTATAGGAGACACTATAGGAAACACTATATGAAACACTATAGGAAACACTAAATGAAAAACTATATGAAACACTATATGAAACACTATATGAAACACTATATGAAACACTATATGAAACACGATAGGAAACACTATATGAAACACTATAGGAAACACTAAATGAAAAACTATAGGAAACACTATAGGAAACACTATAGGAAACACTATAGGAGACACTATATGAAACCCTATAGGAGACACTATAGGAAACACTATATGAAACACTATAGGAAACACTAAATGAAACCCTATATGAAACACTATATGAAAAACCATAGGAAACACTATAGGAAACACTGTAGGAAACACTATAGGAAACACAATATGAAACATTATAGGAAACACTATAGGAAACACTATAGGAAACACTATAGGAAACACTGTAGGAAACACTATAGGAAACACTATAGGAAACAATGTAGGAAACACTATAGGAAACACTATATGAAAGCACCAGGAAACACTGTAGGAAACACTATAGGAAACACTATAGGAAACACTATAGGAAACACTATATAAAACCTATAGGAGACACTATAGGAAACACTATATGAAATCTTATAGGAGACACTATAGGAAACACTATATAAAACCCTATAGGAGACACTATAGGAAACACTATATGAAACCCTATAGGAAACACTATATGAAACCCTATATGAAACACTATATGAAACACTATAGGAAACATTATAGGAAACATTATAGGAAACACTATATGAAATACTATATGAAACACTATAAGAAACATTATAGGAAACACTATATGAAATACTATAGGAAACACTATATGAAACATTATATGAAACACTATATGAAACACTATATGAAATACTATAGGAAACTATAAGAAACACTATATGAAATACTATAGGAAACATTATAGGAAACACTATATGAAACACTAGGAAACACTATATGAAACCTTATAGGAGACACTATAGGAAACACTATAGGAAACACTGTAGGAAACACCATAGGAAACACTATAGGAAACACTGTGGGAAACACTATAGGAAACACTATATGAAACACTATAGGAAACACTATAGGAAACACTGTAGGAAACACAATATAAAACACTATATGAAACACTGTAGGAAACACTATAGGAAACACTGTAGGAAACACTATAGGAAACACAATAGGATAAACTGTAGGAAAGACTATAGGAAACACTATATGAAAGCACCAGGAAACACTATAGGAAACACTGTAGGAAACACTGTAGGAAACACTATATGAAACCCTATAGGAGACACTATAGGAAACACTATATGAAACATTTGGAAACACTATAGGTAACATTATAGGAAACATTATAGGAAACACAATATGAAACACTATAGGAAACACTATATGAATCACTATAGGAAACACTATATAGAACCCTATAGGAGACACTATAGGAAACACTATATGAAACACTATAGGAAACACTAAATGAAACCCTATATGAAACACTATATGAAACACCATAGGAAACACTATAGGAAACACTGTAGGAAACACTATAGGAAACACTATATGAAACATTATAGGAAACACTATAGGAAACACTATAGGAAACACTATAGGAAACACTGTAGGAAACACTATAGGAAACACTATAGGAAACACTGTAGGAAACACTATAGGAAACACTATATGAAAGCACCAGGAAACACTGTAGGAAACACTATAGGAAACACTATAGGAAACACTGTATGAAACACTATAGGAAACACAATATGAAACCCGATAGGAGACACTATAGGAAACACTATATGAAACATTAGGAAACACTATAGGTAACATTATAGGAAACATTATAGGAAACACTATATGAAACACTATAGGAAACACTATATGAATCACTATAGGAAACACTATATAAAACCCTATAGGAGACACTATAGGAAACACTATATGAAACCTTATAGGAGACACTATAGGAAACACTATATAAAACCGTATAGAAGACACTATAGGAAACACTATATGAAACACTATAGGAAACACTAAATGAAACCCTATATGAAACACTATATGAAACACTATAGGAAACATTATAGGAAACATTATAGGAAACACTATATGAAATACTATATGAAACACTATAAGAAACATTATAGGAAACACTATATGAAATACTATATGAAACACTATATGAAACACTATAGGAAACATTATAGGAAACAATATAGGAAACACTATAGGAAACACTATATGAAACACTATAGGAAACACTATAAGAAAAACTATAGGAAACACTATAGGAGACACTATAGGAAACAATATATGAAACACTAGGAAACACTATAGGAAACACTATAAGAAACACTATAGGAAACACTATAGGAAACACTATATGAAACACTATAGGAAACACTATATGAAACACTACAGGAATCACTATAGGAAACACTGTAGGAAACATTATATGAAACACTATAGGAAACACTATATGAAACCTTATAGGAGACACTATAGGAAACACTATATAAAATCGTATAGGAGACACTATAGGAAACACTAAATGAAAAACTATATGAAACACTATATGAAACACTATAGGAAACATTATAGGAAACATTATAGGAAACACTATATGAAACCCTATAGGAAACACTATATGAAACCTTATAGGAGACACTATAGGAAACACTATATAAAACCGTATAGGAGACACTATAGGAAACACTATATGAAACAAAATAGGAAACACTAAATGAAAAACTATATGAAACACTATATGAAACACTATAGGAAACATTATAGGAAACATTATAGGAAACACTATATGAAACCCTATAGGAAACACTATATGAAACCCTACATGAAACACTATATGAAAAACCATAGGAAACCCTATAGGAAACACTGTAGGAAACACTATAGGAAACACTATATGAAACATTATAGGAAACACTATAGGAAACACTATAGGAAACACTATAGGAAACACTGTAGGAAACACTATAGGAAACACTATATAAAACCGTATAGGAGACACTATAGGAAACACTATATGAAACACTATAGGAAACATTAAATGAAACCCTATATGAAACACTATATGAAAAACCATAGGAAACACTATAGGAAACACTGTAGGAAACACTATAGGAAACACAATATGAAACATTATAGGAAACACTATAGGAAACACTATAGGAAACACTATAGGAAACACTGTAGGAAACACTATAGGAAACACTATAGGAAACAATGTAGGAAACACTATAGGAAACACTATATGAAAGCACCAGGAAACACTGTAGGAAACACTATAGGAAACACTATAGGAAACACTATATAAAACCTATAGGAGACACTATAGGAAACACTACATGAAATCTTATAGGAGACACTATAGGAAACACTATATAAAACCCTATAGGAGACACTATAGGAAACACTATATGAAACCCTATAGGAAACACTATATGAAACCCTATATGAAACACTATATGAAACACTATAGGAAACATTATAGGAAACATTATAGGAAACACTATATGAAATACTATATGAAACACTATAAGAAACATTATAGGAAACACTATATGAAATACTATAGGAAACAATATATGAAACATTATATGAAACACTATATGAAACACTATATGAAATACTATAGGAAACTATAAGAAACACTATATGAAATACTATAGGAAACATTATAGGAAACACTATATGAAACACTAGGAAACACTATATGAAACCTTATAGGAGACACTATAGGAAACACTATAGGAAACACTGTAGGAAACACCATAGGAAACACTATAGGAAACACTGTGGGAAACACTATAGGAAACACTATATGAAACACTATAGGAAACACTATAGGAAACACTGTAGGAAACACTATATGAAACACTATATGAAACACTGTAGGAAACACTATAGGAAACACTGTAGGAAACACTATAGGAAACACAATAGGATAAACTGTAGGAAAGACTATAGGAAACACTATATGAAAGCACCAGGAAACACTATAGGAAACACTGTAGGAAACACTGTAGGAAACACTATATGAAACCCTATAGGAGACACTATAGGAAACACTATATGAAACATTAGGAAACACTATAGGTAACATTATAGGAAACATTATAGGAAACACTATATGAAACACTATAGGAAACACTATATGAATCACTATAGGAAACACTATATAAAACCCTATAGGAGACACTATAGGAAACACTATATGAAACCTTATAGGAAACACTATAGGAAACACTATATAAAACCGTATAGGAGACACTATAGGAAACACTATATGAAACACTATAGGAAACACTAAATGAAACCCTATATGAAACACTATATGAAACACCATAGGAAACACTATAGGAAACACTATAGGAAACACTATAGGAAACACTGTAGGAAACACTATAGGAAACACTATAGGAAACACTGTAGGAAACACTATAGGAAACACTATATGAAAGCACCAGGAAACACTGTAGGAAACACTATAGGAAACACTATAGGAAACACTGTAGGAAACACTATAGGAAACACAATATGAAACCCGATAGGAGACACTATAGGAAACACTATATGAAACATTAGGAAACACTATAGGTAACATTATAGGAAACATTATAGGAAACACTATATGAAACACTATAGGAAACACTATATGAATCACTATAGGAAACACTATATAAAACCCTATAGGAGACACTATAGGAAACACTATATGAAACCTTATAGGAGACACTATAGGAAACACTATATAAAACCGTATAGAAGACACTATAGGAAACACTATATGAAACACTATAGGAAACACTAAATGAAACCCTATATGAAACACTATATGAAACACTATAGGAAACATTATAGGAAACATTATAGGAAACACTATATGAAATACTATATGAAACACTATAAGAAACATTATAGGAAACACTATATGAAATACTATATGAAACACTATATGAAACACTATAGGAAACATTATAGGAAACAATAAAGGAAACACTATAGGAAACACTATATGAAACACTATAGGAAACACTATATGAAAAACTATAGGAAACACTATAGGAGACACTATAGGAAACAATATATGAAACACTAGGAAACACTATAGGAAACACTATATGAAACACTATAGGAAACACTATAGGAAACACTATATGAAACACTATAGGAAACACTATATGAAACACTACAGGAATCACTATAGGAAACACTGTAGGAAACATTATATGAAACACTATAGGAAACACTATATGAAACCTTATAGGAGACACTATAGGAAACACTATATAAAATCGTATAGGAGACACTATAGGAAACACTATATGAAACACTATAGGAAACACTAAATGAAAAACTATATGAAACACTATATGAAACACTATAGGAAACATTATAGGAAACATTATAGGAAACACTATATGAAACCCTATAGGAAACACTATATGAAACACTATATGAAACACTACAAGAAACATTATATGAAACACCATATGAAACACTATAGGAAACACTATAGGAAACACTATATAAAACCGTATAGGAGACACTATAGGAAACACTATATGAAACACTATAGGAAACACTAAATGAAACCCTATATGAAACACTATATGAAACACCATAGGAAACACTATAGGAAACACTGTAGGAAACACTATAGGAAACACTATATGAAACATTATAGGAAACACTATAGGAAACACTATATGAAAGACTATAGGAAACACTGTAGGAAACACTATAGGAAACACTATAGGAAACACTGTAGGAAACACTATAGGAAACACAATATGAAACATTATAGGAAACACTATAGGAAACAATGTAGGAAACACTATAGGAAACACTATATGAAAGCACCAGGAAACACTGTAGGAAACACTATAGGAAACACTATAGGAAACACTATAGGAAACACTATATAAAACCTATAGGAGACACTATAGGAAACACTATATGAAATCTTATAGGAGACACTATAGGAAACACTATATAAAACCCTATAGGAGACACTATAGGAAACACTATATGAAACCCTATAGGAAACACTATATGAAACCCTATATGAAACACTATATGAAACACTATAGGAAACATTATAGGAAACATTATAGGAAACACTATATGAAATACTATATGAAACACTATAAGAAACATTATAGGAAACACTATATGAAATACTATAGGAAACACTATATGAAACATTATAGGAAACACTATATGAAACACTAGGAAACACTATATGAAACCTTATAGGAGACACTATAGGAAACACTATAGGAAACACTAAATGAAAAACTATATGAAACACTATATGAAACACTATAGGAAACATTATAGGAAACATTATAGGAAACACTATATGAAACCCTATAGGAAACACTATATGAAACACTATATGAAACACTACAAGAAACATTATATGAAACACCATATGAAACACTATAGGAAACACTATAGGAAACACTATATAAAACCGTATAGGAAACACTATAGGAAACACTATATGAAAGACTGTAGGAAACACTGTAGGAAACACTATAGGAAACACTATAGGAAACACTGTAGGAAACACTATAGGAAACACTATATGAAAGCACCAGGAAACACTGTAGGAAACACTATAAGAAACACTATAGGAAACACTATAGGAAACACTATATAAAACCTATAGGAGACACTATTGGAAACACTATATGAAATCTTATAGGAGACACTATAGGAAACACTATATGAAACCCTATAGGAAACACTATATGAAACCCTATATGAAACACTATATGAAACACTATAGGAAACATTATAGGAAACATTATAGGAAACACTATATGAAATACTATATGAAACACTATAAGAAACATTATAGGAAACACTATATGAAATAATATAGGAAACACTATATGAAACATTTTATGAAACACTATATGAAATACTATAGGAAACTATAAGAAACACTATATGAAATACTATAGGAAACATTATAGGAAACACTATATGAAACACTATATGAAACACTATATCAAATACTATAGGAAACTATAAGAAACACTATAGGAAATACTATAGGAAACACTATAGGAAACACTATAGGAAACACTATATGAAACACTATAGGAAACACTATAGGAAACACTATAGGAAACACTATATGAAACACTATAGGAAACACTATAGGAAACACTATAGGAAACACTATAGGAGACACTATAGGAAACAATATATGAAACACTAGGAAACACTATAGGAAACACTATATGAAACACTATAGGAAACGCTATAGGAAACACTATATGAAACACTATAGGAAACACTATATGAAACACTACACGAATCACTATAGGAAACACTATAGGAAACATTATATGAAACACTATAGGAAACACTATAGGATACACTATATGAAACCCTATAGGAGACACTATATGAAACCCTATAGGAGACACTATAGGAAACACTATATGAAACACTATAGGAAACACTAAATGAAAAACTATATGAAACACTATATGAAACACTATATGAAACACTATATGAAACACTATATGAAACACGATAGGAAACACTATATGAAACACTATAGGAAACACTAAATGAAAAACTATAGGAAACACTATAGGAAACACTATAGGAAACACTATAGGAGACACTATATGAAACCCTATAGGAGACACTATAGGAAACACTATATGAAACACTATAGGAAACACTAAATGAAACCCTATATGAAACACTATATGAAAAACCATAGGAAACACTATAGGAAACACTGTAGGAAACACTATAGGAAACACAATATGAAACATTATAGGAAACACTATAGGAAACACTATAGGAAACACTATAGGAAACACTGTAGGAAACACTATAGGAAACACTATAGGAAACAATGTAGGAAACACTATAGGAAACACTATATGAAAGCACCAGGAAACACTGTAGGAAACACTATAGGAAACACTATAGGAAACACTATAGGAAACACTATATAAAACCTATAGGAGACACTATAGGAAACACTATATGAAATCTTATAGGAGACACTATAGGAAACACTATATAAAACCCTATAGGAGACACTATAGGAAACACTATATGAAACCCTATAGGAAACACTATATGAAACCCTATATGAAACACTATATGAAACACTATAGGAAACATTATAGGAAACATTATAGGAAACACTATATGAAATACTATATGAAACACTATAAGAAACATTATAGGAAACACTATATGAAATACTATAGGAAACACTATATGAAACATTATATGAAACACTATATGAAACACTATATGAAATACTATAGGAAACTATAAGAAACACTATATGAAATACTATAGGAAACATTATAGGAAACACTATATGAAACACTAGGAAACACTATATGAAACCTTATAGGAGACACTATAGGAAACACTATAGGAAACACTAAATGAAAAACTATATGAAACACTATATGAAACACTATAGGAAACATTATAGGAAACATTATAGGAAACACTATATGAAACCCTATAGGAAACACTATATGAAACACTATATGAAACACTACAAGAAACATTATATGAAACACCATATGAAACACTATAGGAAACACTATAGGAAACACTATATAAAACCGTATAGGAGACACTATAGGAAACACTATATGAAACACTATAGGAAACACTAAATGAAACCCTATATGAAACACTATATGAAAAACCATAGGAAACACTATAGGAAACACTGTAGGAAACACTATAGGAAACACTATATGAAACATTATAGGAAACAATATAGGAAACACTATATGAAAGACTATAGGAAACACTGTAGGAAACACTATAGGAAACACTATAGGAAACACTGTAGGAAACACTATAGGAAACACTATATGAAAGCACCAGGAAACACTGTAGGAAACACTATAAGAAACACTATAGGAAACACTATAGGAAACACTATATAAAACCTATAGGAGACACTATTGGAAACACTATATGAAATCTTATAGGAGACACTATAGGAAACACTATATAAAACCCTACAGGAGACACTATAGGAAACACTATATGAAACCCTATAGGAAACACTATATGAAACCCTATATGAAACACTATATGAAACACTATAGGAAACATTATAGGAAACATTATAGGAAACACTATATGAAATACTATATGAAACACTATAAGAAACATTATAGGAAACACTATATGAAATAATATAGGAAACACTATATGAAACATTTTATGAAACACTATATGAAATACTATAGGAAACTATAAGAAACACTATATGAAATACTATAGGAAACATTATAGGAAACACTATATGAAACACTATATGAAACACTATATCAAATACTATAGGAAACTATAAGAAACACTATAGGAAATACTATAGGAAACACTATAGGAAACACTATAGGAAACACTATATGAAACACTATAGGAAACACTATAGGAAACACTATAGGAAACACTATAGGAGACACTATAGGAAACAATATATGAAACACTAGGAAACACTATATGAAACACTAAAGGAAACGCTATAGGAAACACTATATGAAACACTATAGGAAACACTATATGAAACACTACACGAATCACTATAGGAAACACTATAGGAAACATTATATGAAACACTATAGGAAACACTATAGGATACACTATATGAAACCCTATAGGAGACACTATATGAAACCCTATAGGAGACACTATAGGAAACACTATATGAAACACTATAGGAAACACTAAATGAAAAACTATATGAAACACTATATGAAACACTATATGAAACACTATATGAAACACGATAGGAAACACTATATGAAACACTATAGGAAACACTAAATGAAAAACTATAGGAAACACTATAGGAAACACTATAGGAAACACTATAGGAGACACTATATGAAACCCTATAGGAGACACTATAGGAAACACTATATGAAACACTATAGGAAACACTAAATGAAACCCTATATGAAACACTATATGAAAAACCATAGGAAACACTATAGGAAACACTGTAGGAAACACTATAGGAAACACAATATGAAACATTATAGGAAACACTATAGGAAACACTATAGGAAACACTATAGGAAACACTGTAGGAAACACTATAGGAAACACTATAGGAAACAATGTAGGAAACACTATAGGAAACACTATATGAAAGTACCAGGAAACACTGTAGGAAACACTATAGGAAACACTACAGGAAACACTATAGGAAACACTATATAAAACCTATAGGAGACACTATAGGAAACACTATATGAAATCTTATAGGAGACACTATAGGAAACACTATATAAAACCCTATAGGAGACACTATAGGAAACACTATATGAAACCCTATAGGAAACACTATATGAAACCCTATATGAAACACTATATGAAACACTATAGGAAACATTATAGGAAACATTATAGGAAACACTATATGAAATACTATATGAAACACTATAAGAAACATTATAGGAAACACTATATGAAATACTATAGGAAACACTATATGAAACATTATATGAAACACTATATGAAACACTATATGAAATACTATAGGAAACTATAAGAAACACTATATGAAATACTATAGGAAACATTATAGGAAACACTATATGAAACACTAGGAAACACTATATGAAACCTTATAGGAGACACTATAGGAAACACTATAGGAAACACTGTAGGAAACACCATAGGAAACACTATAGGAAACACTGTGGGAAACACTATAGGAAACACTATATGAAACACTATAGGAAACACTATAGGAAACACTGTAGGAAACACTATATGAAACACTATATGAAACACTGTAGGAAACACTATAGGAAACACTGTAGGAAACACTATAGGAAACGCAATAGGATAAACTGTAGGAAAGACTATAGGAAACACTATATGAAAGCACCAGGAAACACTATAGGAAACACTGTAGGAAACACTGTAGGAAACACTATATGAAACCCTATAGGAGACACTATAGGAAACACTATATGAAACATTAGGAAACACTATAGGTAACATTATAGTAAACATTATAGGAAACACAATATGAAACACTATAGGAAACACTATATGAATCACTATAGGAAACACTATATAAAACCCTATAGGAGACACTATAGGAAACACTATATGAAACCTTATAGGAAACACTATAGGAAACACTATATAAAACCGTATAGGAGACACTATAGGAAACACTATATGAAACACTATAGGAAACACTAAATGAAACCCTATATGAAACACTATATGAAACACCATAGGAAACACTATAGGAAACACTGTAGGAAACACTATAGGAAACACTATATGAAACATTATAGGAAACACTATAGGAAACACTATAGGAAACACTATAGGAAACACTGTAGGAAACACTATAGGAAACACTATAGGAAACACTGTAGGAAACACTATAGGAAACACTATATGAAAGCACCAGGAAACACTGTAGGAAACACTATAGGAAACACTATAGGAAACACTGTAGGAAACACTATAGGAAACACAATATGAAACCCGATAGGAGACACTATAGGAAACACTATATGAAACATTAGGAAACACTATAGGTAACATTATAGGAAACATTATAGGAAACACTATATGAAACACTATAGGAAACACTATATGAATCACTATAGGAAACACTATATAAAACCCTATAGGAGACACTATAGGAAACACTATATGAAACCTTATAGGAGACACTATAGGAAACACTATATAAAACCGTATAGAAGACACTATAGGAAACACTATATGAAACACTATAGGAAACACTAAATGAAACCCTATATGAAACACTATATGAAACACTATAGGAAACATTATAGGAAACATTATAGGAAACACTATATGAAATACTATATGAAACACTATAAGAAACATTATAGGAAACACTATATGAAATACTATATGAAACACTATATGAAACACTATAGGAAACATTATAGGAAACAATATAGGAAACACTATAGGAAACACTATATGAAACACTATAGGAAACACTATATGAAAAACTATAGGAAACACTATAGGAGACACTATAGGAAACAATATATGAAACACTAGGAAACACTATAGGAAACACTATATGAAACACTATAGGAAACACTATAGGAAACACTATATGAAACACTATAGGAAACACTATATGAAACACTACAGGAATCACTATAGGAAACACTGTAGGAAACATTATATGAAACACTATAGGAAACACTATATGAAACCTTATAGGAGACACTATAGGAAACACTATATAAAATCGTATAGGAGACACTATAGGAAACACTATATGAAACACTATAGGAAACACTAAATGAAAAACTATATGAAACACTATATGAAACACTATAGGAAACATTATAGGAAACATTATAGGAAACACTATATGAAACCCTATAGGAAACACTATATGAAACACTATATGAAACACTACAAGAAACATTATATGAAACACCATATGAAACACTATAGGAAACACTATAGGAAACACTATATAAAACCGTATAGGAGACACTATAGGAAACACTATATGACACACTATAGGAAACACTAAATGAAACCCTATAGGAAACACTGTAGGAAACACTATAGGAAACACTATAGGAAACACTGTAGGAAACACTATAGGAAACACTATATGAAAGCACCAGGAAACACTGTAGGAAACACTATAAGAAACACTATAGGAAACACTATAGGAAACACTATATAAAACCTATAGGAGACACTATTGGAAACACTATATGAAATCTTATAGGAGACACTATAGGAAACACTATATAAAACCCTACAGGAGACACTATAGGAAACACTATATGAAACCCTATAGGAAACACTATATGAAACCCTATATGAAACACTATATGAAACACTATAGGAAACATTATAGGAAACATTATAGGAAACACTATATGAAATACTATATGAAACACTATAAGAAACATTATAGGAAACACTATATGAAATAATATAGGAAACACTATATGAAACATTTTATGAAACACTATATGAAATACTATAGGAAACTATAAGAAACACTATATGAAATACTATAGGAAACATTATAGGAAACACTATATGAAACACTATATGAAACACTATATCAAATACTATAGGAAACTATAAGAAACACTATAGGAAATACTATAGGAAACACTATAGGAAACACTATAGGAAACACTATATGAAACACTATAGGAAACACTATAGGAAACACTATAGGAAACACTATAGGAGACACTATAGGAAACAATATATGAAACACTAGGAAACACTATAGGAAACACTATATGAAACACTATAGGAAACGCTATAGGAAACACTATATGAAACACTATAGGAAACACTATATGAAACACTACACGAATCACTATAGGAAACACTATAGGAAACATTATATGAAACACTATAGGAAACACTATAGGATACACTATATGAAACCCTATAGGAGACACTATATGAAACCCTATAGGAGACACTATAGGAAACACTATATGAAACACTATAGGAAACACTAAATGAAAAACTATATGAAACACTATATGAAACACTATATGAAACACTATATGAAACACTATATGAAACACTATAGGAAACACTATATGAAACACTATAGGAAACACTAAATGAAAAACTATAGGAAACACTATAGGAAACACTATAGGAAACACTATAGGAGACACTATATGAAACCCTATAGGAGACACTATAGGAAACACTATATGAAACACTATAGGAAACATTATAGGAAACACTATATGAAATACTATAGGAAACTATAAGAAACACTATATGAAATACTATAGGAAACATTATAGGAAACACTATATGAAACACTATATGAAACACTATATGAAATACTATAGGAAATTATAAGAAACACTATAGGAAATACTATAGGAAACACTATAGGAAACACTATAGGAAACACTATATGAAACACTATAGGAAACACTATAGGAAACACTATAGGAAACACTATATGAAACACTATAGGAAACACTATAGGAAACACTATAGGAAACACTATAGGAAACACTATATGAAACACTATAGGAAACACTATATGAAACACTACACGAATCACTATAGGAAACACTATAGGAAACATTATATGAAACACTATAGGAAACACTATAGGATACACTATATGAAACCCTATAGGAGACACTATATGAAACCCTATAGGAGACACTATAGGAAACACTATATGAAACACTATAGGAAACACTAAATGAAAAACTATATGAAACACTATATGAAACACTATATGAAACACTATATGAAACACTATATGAAACACTATAGGAAACACTATATGAAACACTATAGGAAACACTAAATGAAAAACTATAGGAAACACTATAGGAAACACTATAGGAAACACTATAGGAGACACTATATGAAACCCTATAGGAGACACTATAGGAAACACTATATGAAACACTATAGGAAACATTATAGGAAACACTATATGAAATACTATAGGAAACTATAAGAAACACTATATGAAATACTATAGGAAACATTATAGGAAACACTATATGAAACACTATATGAAACACTATATGAAATACTATAGGAAATTATAAGAAACACTATAGGAAATACTATAGGAAACACTATAGGAAACACTATAGGAAACACTATATGAAACACTATAGGAAACACTATAGGAAACACTATAGGAAACACTATATGAAACACTATAGGAAACACTATAGGAAACACTATAGGAAACACTATAGGAAACACTATATGAAACACTATAGGAAACACTATAGGAGACACTATAGGAAACAATATATGAAACACTAGGAAACACTATAGGAAACACTATATGAAACACTATATGAAACACTATAGGAAACACTATATGAAACACTACAGGAATCACTATAGGAAACACTATAGGAAACATTATATGAAACACTATAGGAAACACTAAATGAAAAACTATATGAAACACTATATGAAACACTATAGGAAACATTATAGGAAACATTATAGGAAACACTATATGAAATACTATATGAAACACTATAAGAAACATAGGAAACACTATATGAAATACTATAGGAAACACTATATGAAACACTATATGAAACACTATAGGAAACACTATATGAAACACTATAGGAAACACTAAATGAAAAACTATAGGAAACACTATATGAAACACTATAGGAAACACTATAGGAAACACTATATGAAACCCTATAGGAGACACTATATGAAACCCTATAGGAGACACTATAGGAAACACTATATGAAACACTATAGGAAACACCATTTGAAACACTATAGGAAACACTATATGAAACACTATATGAAACACTATATGAAACACTATAGGAAACACTATATGAAACACTATAGGAAACACTACATGAAAAACTATAGGAAACACTATATGAAACACTATAGGAGACACTATATGAAACCCTATAGGAGACACTATAGGATACACTATATGAAACACTATAGGAAACACCATATGAAACACTATAGGAAACTATAAGAAACACTATATGAAATACTATAAGAAACACTATAGGAAACACTATAGGAGACACTATAGGAGACACTATATGAAACCCTATAGGAGACACTATAGGAAACACTATAGGAAACACTATAGGAAACACTAGGAAACACTATAGGAAACACTAGGAAAAACTATAGGAAACACTAGGAAACACTATAGGAAAGAAATTGATTCAAACTAAGCTCATTTCCCCATATCCCTTAATACATTCTGCTTCCTGCTTGCCTTGTGCGGCCATTAAAAAAATTGCCAGAATGACATCAGCGCGTACGCACATGAACACAAATATACACACATATGCACACCGAGACAGCATTATGAAAATTATGAACACGCTTACACACACAGCATTAGGATCACAGACGCTTGCTTGTGTGTGAGGTCAGATGGGTTGGCTCTGTGTGTGAGATCAGAGGGGTTGGCTCTGTGTGTGTGTGTGTGTGTGTGTGTGTGTGTGTGTGTGTGTGTGTGTGTGTGTGTGTGTGTGTGTGTGTGTGTGTGTGTGTGTGTGTGTGTGTGTGTGTGTGTGTGTGTGTGTGTGTGTGTGTGTGCGTGTATGTCTGCTGGAGTGAGATGAAGAAACAGAGGTCTGGTGATTTGTCTGTCTGTTTCTCTGTGCGTGTTTGTGTTAATGTGTGTGTGTGTGTTGGTGTGAGTGTGCATGCTTATGTGCGTGTGTTGGTCAGTGTTAGTGTGCGTGAGTTATTTGTCAGTGTGTATCTGTGATTGAGTGTGTTTGTATACAGAGCTGTGCCAACGCCAAACAGTCATTTATCACGGAGGGGTGAGGGAGCAAGGCTGGCCAAGCAGAAAGCTGACAGAGGCAAGGCTCAGGACAAGGGACCTGTTCTAAAACCTCTATAATGCATCCTACCTTGATTCCTTCCCTCCTTAATTCCTTCCTCCCTTCTTTCCTCCCTTCTTTCCTCCCTTTGTGTGTGTGTGTGTGTGTGTGTGTGTGTGTGTGTGTGTGTGTGTGTGTGTGTCTGGAATGTGGAGACAGAGAGACAGAGATCCTGTTGAGTGAGGAGCACCTTGAGTCTTCCACCAGTTTCCCGGGCCACTGCAAGCACACAGCTCATATATGAGGGAGGGGGCCAAGAAGCAGACAGGGAGAGACAGACAGAGGGAGAAAGACACAAAGCATAGAGGCAAGCAGAGGCAACGGAAATATGCAGAGAGAGAGGGGGAGAGAAAGAGAGAGAGAGAGACAGAGTCTCAAACCCAATACCCCCCTTAGCCCTCCCCCTTGTTTTTGAGTGTTCCTTTGTGGAGGAGTCTCCCCCAAAACAGAGCAACTAGTGGTAGGGAGAGATAAATAACCCTGGGGAATGGAACATCACTACATCACTCACATCAGAAGTGTTCAAAGGATAGCCTACCTACCACTCAATGTGTTGACGACGAGGCTTGTTTTTCCACAATGCCTGTACTGGCAGCAGTAATACCTTTCCTTATATTTCTCATGCTACAAATACATACTTACCATATGAGTAACAAATGAGAACTGCAAAACAACAATGTTGTCATAATGTAGCCATCCTCTGTCTATGGTTCAATGTGGAGTAGTAATGTAGCCATCCTCTGTCTATGGTTCAGTGTGGAGTAGTAATGTAGCCATCCTCTGTCTATGGTTCAGTGTGGAGTAGTAATGTAGCCCTCCTCTGTCTATGGTTCAATGTGGAGTAGTAATGTAGCCCTCCTCTGTCTATGGTTCAATGTGGAGTAGTAATGTAGCCCTCCTCTGGCTGTGGTTCAATGTGGAGTAGTAATGTAGCCATCCTCTGGCTGTGGTTCAATGTGGAGTAGTAATGTAGCCATCCTCTGGCTGTAGTTCAGTGTGGAGTAGTAATGTAGCCATCCTCTGTCTATGGTTCAATGTGGAGTAGTAATGTAGCCATCCTCTGTCTATGGTTCAATGTGGAGTAGTAATGTAGCCATCCTCTGGCTGTGGTTCAATGTAGAGTAGTAATGTAGCCATCCTCTGGCTTTGGTTCATGATCGAATATCATAGAATATTGTAAGAGCTTTCATTGTCTGCTTATATGCCCCTGTTATTTATCCTACGGTTCTGCAGGGAGAATACTGTCAGAACAGCCCACATTATGAATTCTCTCACTGTCCATTTCAAAAGTGCTGAGCAAATAGGCATATCCATCTTAGCTCGCTTATTAATGTCTTAATGGATATTATGGCTCGCCTCATTTCCGTTCATCGTTCCCTTATGCCATAGTTTGTACATTGTGTCACGCCTGCTCCCACTTCCCCTCTCTGGCACTCGAGGGCGCCAAGCTGCCCTTCATTACGCACACCTGTCACCATCATTACGCGCATCTGCGCAGTATTGGACTCAGCTGGACTCCATTACCTTGTTGGTTGTCCCTCTATATCTGTCTGCACCTTAGTTTGTTCACTGTGTCAACATTGATGCTGTTACGTTTTCCCCTGTCCAGATGCTATCCTTATTTGCTTATTGTCTATTATTCATTAAATGTTCACTCCCTATACTTGCTTCTCATCTACCAGCGTTGGTCTTTACAGAATGCTGACACCACTATCTGAAGCATTGGGGAGTTCATGTTTTTTGTTTTTGGTGGTGACGTCGGATCGGGGTGCCTCAGTCGATGGAACCGGGGGTGCCTCAGCTGGCTCATCGGGCTTCCACGCCTTAGCTGGCTCGAGAGGTTTCCTTGCCTCTGTTGGCTCGGCAAGCTCCCATCCCACATCATGCCTCAGCTGGGATTGTCAAGCTTTCACCCCTCAGCCGGATCGCCAGGCTCCCATGCCTCAGACGGCTCGTCGGGCTAACAACACATCAACCGGTTTGTCGGGCTTCTATGCCTCAGGCGGATAGTCCAGCGCCCATGCCTCGGTCGGCCCGTCAAGCTCGCCCAGTTGGGATGCCAGGTGGCACCCCTAGAGGGGGAGGTACTGTCATGCCTGCTCCCGCTTCCACCCTCTGGCGCTTGAGGGCACCAAGCTGCTCTTCATTACGCACACCTGTCACCATCATTACACACATCTGTGCAATATTGGACTCACCTGGCTTTGCTGGTATGCACCTAAAAAATTGGTTGAGTTTGCCCCATTAAGATATACATGCTAAAATCGCCACTAATTTGGTGAAAAAAATTTTGGGGGGGGAGATTGGAGAATGTCTGTTATGTCAAGATGTCCGACCGTTCTATTTAACGTAATCTCCTCACATTTGCATACAACGATTCATGGACCATCTATATCTGGGTTGCATCTGGTTAACATGGCCCAACTTCACCTGCACACTAGAACTCAGTGCGCAAAGGGAGCAGCGATGACTTCATCAAGTCATCCAAAAACATGGCAGATATTGGATGAATATAAAATGTTAATATGGCTGTGAGTGATGGAAAACAAATCTGCCTCAGTATTTGAATAATTCAATGGATAATACAAGGTGATGAAATAAGTGTCTTATTAGGAATGTTATAATCTGACTTCTCTATGTGGCCGTGTATGGAAATGATCTTTCTGAACCGGGTGTCAGTTAAACTGCAGTACCGAAGCAAGACTGTAGGAACAGTGCTTCTCGACTGGAACCCAGGCTCCTTGGAGTTATGGGAACCACTTGATAGGAAGTCTGCATCTCGATTCGCTTCGTTTGGAGGGCCAACAAGAGGGCTGAAAAGGCCTCAGTCAAAGTTGAATCAGGACACCACTTCAACGCGATGCAGGATAGTGCAAAACGGGGGCGGAAGGCTAAGGAGAGGTATTGGGATACCTCCATTCCAATTATTTATTTCAAGCTATATTATGTTACTTGCATTGTAATTGTATCATATTGCTTTGGTAACATCCAATTGTCCCTTCCATGCAAATAAAGCTAAATTTGAATTTAACAAAATGTCATTTAAACTTCAGAGAGAGAGAGAGAGAGAGAGAGAGAGAGAGAGAGAGATGGGAGAAAGAGGCTGAGTCCCTTCTATTGTTCATATAGCAGTGGGCTGAGAGAGGCACATAGCTGAAGCTTAAAAACAATTACCTTCTGGCTGAATGATGATTAGACATGCAGCGTGTGAGTGGGAGCTGGAGAGGCCTACAAAAATCCCTCTGAGGAAGCAGAGGTGATGTACAGCCAGGAGACCCAGGTTTGAAATAATTGATCACATAGGCAGGGGAACTCTCTGTGTACTCTTCAAAGATAACAATTGATAACCACATTCAACATCACATCATTGTGAACTCGGATTGAGATTTAAACTTTAATAAGACGATTTTGCTACCAAAATATCCAAGACATTGTCTGGTCAATGCAAATTAGTATGTTTTCATCAATCTTTGGTGCAAAGATGGAGGACACTGTGTTTTGCCCATCGATAGCTCCAGAACTATTGTATCTGCAGCACATTTTAACAGACAGTCTATCGTCATGGATACAAACTGGTGAGGGCCCAAAAAGATGACCATTTTGTTTTGCACAGAAACAAGAAAAATCTCTGTGAAGTGCAAAAAATCTTCACATCCTTGATACCCCACACACACATTCTTAAATTGCATGTTTGTCCCCCCCTCCAGTTTTACTTGAATGTAATACAAATCAAGTCAACAGTGTGCTTTAGGACCATGAAGACAGCTCCCCAGCTCCCCAGCTCCCCAGCTCCCCAGCTCCCCAGCTCCCCAGCCCCCAGCTCCCCAGCTCCCCAGCTCCCCAGCTCCCCGGCTCTCCAGCCCACAGCTCCCCAGCGCCCCAGCTCCCCAGCGCCCCAGCTCCCCAGCCCTCCAGCTCCCCAGCTTCCCAGCGCCCCAGCTCCCCAGCGCCCCAGCCCTCCAGCACCCCAGCTCCCCAGCTCCCCAGCTCCCCAGCCCTCCAGCTCCCCAGCTTCCCAGCTCCCCAGCTCCCCAGCCCTCCAGCTCCCCAGCTCCCTAGCTCCCCATCACTGCTGAATTAGCAAACATTTTAAAACTGAAGCACTCGTTCATGACATCTGACATCACGAACTGAACTCTATTTGATATTCCCCCCCTTTATTTTGAGTACAAAACAGTGAATATTGCTGAAAAGCCAAAAGTTTGCATCCCTCTATCATATTATCTCTGTGGTATTGTATCTATTCTATGATACTACCTCTGTGGCGAAAACTCTCTGAGAGAGAGAAAGAATTTAGGGCCATTGGCATCAGTGTTGTGTTCTACCTCTGTGCTTTTCACAAAGAACAGATGTGAAAAGCTGCAATCATCTACAATCAGCCGTCTGTCAGGGATCCACTAAAAGGCTCCTCAACAACACTGCTGCACACACAAACAGCCAGAGAGAAAGATAAAGAGAGAGAGAGAGAGAGAGACAGACAGACAGACAGACAGACAGACAGACAGACAGACAGACAGACAGACAGACAGACAGAGCGAGAGAAAGAGAGAGAGAGAGAGAGAGAGAGAGAGAGAGAGAGAGAGGGGGGACAGACAGTCAGAACAGAACAGAGAGACAGACAGAACAGAGAGACAGACAGACAGACAGACAGACAGACAGACAGACAGACTAACAGACAGAGACAGATATAGAGGGGGAAAGTCAAGGAGAAAATAAATCATAGAGCTTTAAAAGTGAAATGAGAAAGAGTAGAAGAAGTTGGAGGGAGAGCTGCTAGAACAAGACAGGGAGTATGAGAGAGTGAGACAGAGAGATAGAGAGAGAGAGAGAAGGCGAGAGAGAGAGGAAGAGAGTATCAGAGTCAGAGACAGCAACCCTGTGAAATATCTCCATTCTAATGAGATCACAAATTAGGCCGCCAACGAGCTGAACACTGAAACAGGCTAACGTGTGATCACCAGACTGGCTCATACAGTATATCTAAAAAGCTCATATCTCCCTTCAAAAGCTCATATCTACTTCCAAAAAGCCCACAACTCACAACTCTACCCAAAAAGCTGTTATCTGCAGAAGTTGTCAATTTCACCCACCCACTCTAAACACCCAGACTGCTATCTCAAAACAGAGAGGGGGAGAATACGTGACTGGCCCTTTGAGGTTGTTTTGAGGAAAGTGGACGAAATGGGGAAAGGAGAATTAGAGAAAGGATTAATGGGTGAGAGCAATCATTATTTGACAGATAGTGATGAGGTGGAATAGCCAGAGTGGGCCTTGAACCAGTGATCTTGCAGATACAAGTCAAGTGCAGTACCTCCTGTGCCATTAAGTTTCAGGTTATACAAGGTGGATACGACTGTAACGAAACTGTCAGAGCAACTCTACAGGAGTCAAATGTACCTGAGACTGAAAACACACCTTCAACACACCTTTAACTCACTTTCTCTCTGAAACAGTTGCCAATGGGCCAGTCGCCATAAAATCGCTGAGAGAGAGAGAGAGAAATTTAAGCCGTGAAATTAGGAGAGAGAGAGAAAGAGAGTGCATACTGTATGTGTTTGTGAGTGTGTATAATAGCACTTTTTTTTCAATGGTGGAGGGTTAACACACTGTTAGTTTAGCGGTACCCACTGTCTTTTTCTAAGTTAGGGAGGAATAGGACACCCCCAACCGACAGCATGAGGTCAACCCCCCCTGCCCCCGAACCAGCTCATGTACAGTCCACCTCCCTACCCCCCACCAGCTCATGTCTAGTCCACCCCCCTAACCCCCACCAGCTCATGTCTAGTCCACCCCCCTACCCCCCACCAGCTCATGTATAGTCCACCCCCCTACCCCCCAACCAGCTCATGTCTAGTCCACCCCCCTACCCCCCAACCAGCTCATGTATAGTCCACCCCTACCCCCAACCAGCTCATGTCTAATCCACCCCCCTACCCCCAACCAGCTCATGTCTAGTCCACCCCCCTACCCCCAACCAGCTCATGTCTAGTCCACCCCCCTACCCCCCAACCTGCTCATTTCTAGTCCACCCCCCTACCCCCAAACCAGCTCATGTCTAGTCCACCCCCCTACCCCCAACCGACAGCATGAGGTCCATCCCCTTACCCCCCAATTAGCAGCATGAGGTCCACCCTCTTACCCCCCCAACCAGCAGCATGAGGTCCACCCTCTTACTCCCCCAACCAGCAGCATGAGGTCCACCCCCTTACCCCCAATTAGCAGCATGAGGTCCACCACCTTACCCCCTAACCAGAAGCATGAGGTCCACCCTCTTACCCCGCAACCAGCAGCATGAGGTCCACCCCCTTACCCCCCAATTAGCAGTATGAGGTCCACCCCCTTACCCCCCAATTAGCAGCATGAGGTCCACCCCCTTATCCCCCAATTAGCAGCATGAGGTCCACCACCTTACCCCCCAACCAGCAGCATGAGGTCCACCCCCTTAACCCCCAACCAGCAGCATGAGGCCCACCCCCTTACCCCCCAATTAGCAGCATGAGGTCCACCCCCTTATCCCCCAATTAGCAGCATGAGGTCCACCCCCTTACCCCCCAACCAGCAGCATGAGGTCCACCCCCTTATCCCCCAATTAGCAGCATGAGGTCCACCCTCTTACCCCCCAACCAGCAGCATGAGGTCCACCCTCTTACCCCCCAACCAGCAGCATGAGGTCCAGTGTTCATATCTATACACAGTATATCAAATCTAAAACATCAAATGTTTGAAGACAGATGGATCAGATGGATAACCAGAGAGTTGAATGAACATCAATCAGCACTTTGAGATATCAGCTGATCTAAGAAGGGCTATATAAATACATTTGATTTGATTTGATCAATCAGACATCACAAGAACACACACAGACACAGACAAATGTTGTTCTCTCTTGAAGGCCTATGATTCTGAAGTGTAGAATCCTCAGTATAGTAGCCTTGGGTTAGACAACTGCAGTTTTTCTAGTTCTTTGCTTTGCCACTAACATACTGCTAATTTGGTCATTTTCGAGCACACACACACACTGATGGACAAGCCCCTCAATAGATTACATTGTTAATTTCATCGACACCCAGGGGGTCTGATAGATTGGAATAAGCTATTGATCACGAAAGCTGTGGGGATACACACACACACACACACACACACACACACACACACACACACACACACACACACACACACACACACACACACACACACACACACACACACACACACACACACACAGGGGGATACTATGACCCCTGCCAAGGAACTGGGACTGCACACTGAGAAGCACTTACTCCACGCTGACAATGGCAGATTAGGTAGAGCAGAGCTGCAGTCATCTTTTATGAGCTAGCCCTTATGAAGTGGGGCTGGTGTCTGAATGCTTCAGTTCAGTGCCTTCAGAAAGTATTCACAAACCTTGAGTTTTTCCACATTTTGTTGTGTTACAGCTTGAATTTAAAATGGATTTAATTGAGATTTTGTGTCACTGGCCTACACACATATCCCATCATGCCAAAGTGGCATTGTAGGGTCGCCTAAATAGGGGACCTTCAATACATTTGTAATTCAATGTCGTATAAAATGATAATGGTAGCCCCAATCTATAACTACAGGGTGTGTGCTGAAAGCTGGAGATCTTGGCTTTCCAGCCGTACCATACAATCTTTGGTGCGACTTAGTAACACAAATGGGCATCAGGCCATACAGGGCAGGTCACACCCACACACCCAATGTTATTTGTCAAGATGGCTGCTAGTGTGGAGTGTGGAGCTGCTAGTGTGGAGTGTGGAGTGCAGAGAGTGTGGAGTGTGGAGAAGCTAAAACTATATAAATCTTGAACAATGTTGATGTGTGGCGATAGCGTAGACTCCACAGATGATACGGATATGTTATTTGTCGGCCTTCACGTAGGTGATTATCTCACTAAAGAACTCTAAAGCCAAAGACATGTTTGGGTTGGACTCTACCTTTATTAAAAACTACAGTCACTCGTTGGCCCCATTACTAAGGTCCCCAACACATCTATTGGTCAGGGGGTGTTTCCAAGGGTCTGGAAGTCGGCCATAATAACGGCCATCTTTAAATCTGTGAACCTGCTGATATGAGTAACTACAGGCCCATTAGTATACTACCTGTGGTGTTGAAGGTTGTTGAAAAGAGTGTAGCAGTGCAACCGGTTGCCCACCTCAACAACAGCCCCTTCACATTACACTCCATGCAGTTTGGCTTCAGAGCAAAACACTCCACAGAAACGGCCAACTGCTTTCTTCTAGAAAAGTCCAAGATGGACAAAGGGTACGTTGTTGGGGCTGTATTTCTAGACCTAAAGAAAGCTTTTGATACTGTTAACCACGAGGTTCTCATTACAAAACTGTCCAAGTTCAACTTTTCCCCCAATGCCTTGGATGAAATCATACCTTTGAATGCAGAACCCAGTGTGTCAGAGTGAGCAATGAGCTGTCGCCCACTCTCAGCTATGATGTGGGCGTGCCCCAAGGGTCAATACTGGGGCCCCTGAAGTTCAAATGTATGCAGATGATACAGTGATATATGTGTATGCAAAGAGCAAACAACAAGCTGCAAAATAACTCACTACTGTAATGATCCAGGTTACAAAGTGGCTCAGTGACTCATGTTTGAATCTCAATATGGAAAAAACAGCCTGCATGTTCTTCACAAAGAGGGCAACTGATGCTACTGAGACAGATGTCTATGTGTCAGGAGAGAAGCTTCATGTGGTATCGGTTTGAATTACCTTGGCATCATACTTGATTCCAACCTCTCTTTTAAAAGCAGGGGAAAAGGGTAACTAAAATAACCAAATTCAATCTAGCTATTTTTTGATTCACACAAAATTGTTTGACTACAGATGTAGCAAAGCTGTACTTCAAATCTATGATACCCCCCCACTTAACATACTGCTTGACTAGTTGGGCCAAGCTTGCTGTGCAACAATAAAACCCATTCAGTCTGTCTACAAACAGGCTTTCAATGTGCTTGATAGAAAACCCAATAGCCATCATCACTGTTACATCCTCAGAAAGCATGAGCTCCTGAGTTGGGAAAATAATGTGCAATACACCGACGCATGTCTTGTATTCAAGATCCTAAATGGCCTGGCTCCCCTTCCACTCAGTACTTTTGTTAAACAGAAAACCCAAACCCATGGCAGCAGACCCACAAGGTCTGCCATGAAAGCTGTATAGTTCCCTAAAGGGAAAGCACGTTTAGTCAAACTGCTTTCTCTGTGAGAGCTGCCATTAGACACACATAACTGCACCAACTATCAGACCTTTATTAAAAACATAAAGACATGGCTAGAGGCCAATCAGACGTGAACATAATCACTAGCTGTGTATTGCAGCTTTCCATGTTGTCTGTAGCTTGTGAGGTGTGGAAACACTTTGTTGTTTTTATATATTTTGATTTGTTGCTTTTTGTGCTACTTCTCTGTCTGCATGCTACGTGTTGCTTGGCCTATGTTTCTCTGTCTGCATGCTACGTGTTGCTTGGCCTATGTTTCTCTGTCTGCATGCTATGTGTTGCTTGGCCTATGTTTCTCTGTCTGCATGCTACGTGTTGCCTGGCCTATGTTTCTCTGTCTGCATGCTACGTGTTGCCTGGCCTATGTTTCTCTGTCTGCATGTTACGTGTTGCTTGGCCTATGTTTCTCTGTCTGCATGCTACGTGTTGCTTGGCCTATGTTTCTCTGTCTGCATGCTACGTGTTGCTTGGCCTATGTTTCTCTGTCTGCATGCTATGTGTTGCTTGGCCTATGTTTCTCTGTCTGCATGCTACGTGTTGCCTGGCCTATGTTTCTCTGTCTGCATGCTACGTGTTGCTTGGCCTATGTTTCCCTGTCTGCATGCTACGTGTTGCTTGGCCTATGTTTCTCTGTCTGCATGCTACGTGTTGCTTGGCCTATGTTTCTCTGTATGCATGCTATGTGTTGCTTGGCCTATGTTTCTCTGTCTGCATGCTACGTGTTGCTTGGCCTATGTTTCTCTGTATGCATGCTATGTGTTGCTTGGCCTATGTTTCTCTGTCTGCATGCTATGTGTTGCTTGGCCTATGTTTCTCTGTCTGCATGCTACGTGTTGCCTGGCCTATGTTTCTCTGTCTGCATGCTACGTGTTGCCTGGCCTATGTTTCTCTGTCTGCATGTTACGTGTTGCCTGGCCTATGTTTCTCTGTCTGCATGCTATGTGTTGCTTGGCATATGTTTCTCTGTCTACATGTTACGTGTTGCTTGGCCTATGTTTCTCTGTCTGCATGCTATGTGTTGCTTGGCCTATGTTTCTCTGTCTGCATGCTACGTGTTGCCTGGCCTATGTTTCTCTGTCTGCATGCTACGTGTTGCCTGGCCTATGTGTCTCTGTCTGCATGCTACCTGTTGCCTGGCCTATGTTTCTCTGTCTGCATGCTACGTGTTGCCTGGCCTATGTTTCTCTGTCTGCATGTTACGTGTTGCCTGGCCTATGTTTCTCTGTCTGCATGCTGCATGCTACGGATGGTGACGTTGTTAATTACACTTTGGATGGTGTATCAATACACCCAGTCACAACATGATACAGGCATCCTTCTTAACGCAGTTGCCGGGAAAGGAAGGAAACCGCTCAGGGATTTCACCATGAGGCCAATGGTGACTTTAAAACAGTTACAGGGTTTAATGGCTGTGATAGGATAAAACTGTGGATGGATCAACAACATTGTAGTTACTCCACAATTACTAACCTAACAGACAGAATGAAAAGAAGGAAGCCTGTACAGAATACAAATATTTCAAGACATGCATCATGTTTGCAACAAGGCACTAAAATAATACTCAAAAACAATTTGGCAAAAGCAATGAACTTTTTGTCTTGAATTCAAAGTGTTATGTTTGTGGCAAATCCAATACAACACATTACTGAGTACCACTCTCCGTATTTTCAAGCATGGTGGTGATTGCATCATGTTATGGG